>NC_056737.1:1657878936-1658111436 GCF_019279795.1 Protopterus annectens | reverse complement strand
GTTATGCACTCAAACCATGGCTGATGTTTCCCATCAGAAATGCACACACATCCATCTAAGAACACTATAATGAGGCACACACTCAACCAAGAAATATCATAGAGCATCTGTCTGGGCTGCTGAAGTAACAGTTATGGCCCCTCAGGGGGAGCCATGCCGTACAATCCCTATACCTGTGATGAAATTTTCTCCATCTGTGCCATCCTTCACATTATTATTCTGAGAAAGCTTCAGCAGGATCACCAAGGAGAAGGGTCACACATCCCACCACCACTGGCAAGTTCACTACAGCTACACGCATGTGAGGAGTCAGAGGGGTAACCACCAGCCAATATGGGTGTAGGTAGATGAAAGCATGTGCAATATATCCTTGCTCTGGCCAAGACCCAATGGATATCATGCATGCTAACCACAACTTTTATCCTATGCATATACATACAGTAAAATTGATGACAAGCAACACTCACAACCTTTACTTACCCATGTAATGGCTGTGTACTGCTGGTATCACACCAAAGTCAGCTCCAAATTAAAACACTTGTAACTGCTGAACTATCAAGGAAGTATTAAGCCTGGAATAGGAAAATAAATTGCTAAGAACACAAATGAATAGCAAATCCTTGCATACTTTTACTTTCAAATGTAACTAAGTAGAAGGTGGGTGATTTTTACAGCAATCGCATCAATATGTGACAGTACTGACATATCAATAGATGTGCCCTTTATCAACTAATAAGCCTCGTGCATCAAAGATAAATACATTTCTAAAGCCTGTAACATGTGGGGTCTATTATTCGACAAACACAGTAAGCGGTGTTGTGAGCCAGTCAGTACTTATACACAGTATTGACTGTAAAGATTACATCTGTTGCCTACCTGTACATCAGATGTAAGTCAGTGGCCAAGATATAGTTGAGACAAGGCTCTAATCCAACAAACTCTAAGTTTTTGTTTTATGCTGGTCCACTGTAATTTAGATAAAATTTAACAATATGGAAATAACTATGTATAGCAGGTTGATTGTGCACACACATAATATCATATAGATATTATATGTCTAACTGTGGGTATCATTACAATTATGGCTCGACAATTAAAAATTCATTTTCTGAACTTTCATGTCACACAAATACATGGTTAACCACTCAGCTATTTAATGTGTCTAAATAACTAATGAGCATGTCTGACAAAGAAGCCCTCCGTGGCAATGAGCACTCTGGACAGTAATGAGTGTAAAATATACACTAATTGTCCAACCTTCCCTGTGGCAACTGGTGCAAGTTCATAGGTTCATAGGAAGTTACTAGGCTAATGGCCCTAGAGCCCTTACAAGCCTAGCCATATGTATACTGGGCTTCCTCAGCTGTCAGTGGTTAGGTGAATGAAGTTTGGAGAGGTCAACATCTATGGTAGTTAATACAGACTTCTTCTGTCCAGGGCAGACATGGTCACCAGCCTTGGAGTGAATTTGCATCACCCATCCATTGATCTAGGTTGTATTTGAAGAGGGTCATGTGAACTGGAAGCTTGTTCCAGAGAAGTGGCAGTCTCTGTGAAATGTATCTGTCTCTCCAGCAAGACCTGCTCTAGGTTAAGATCCTGGGAGCAAGTGCCCCCATGCAGTTTGATTTATGAATATGTAGCATTTCCATCAAGGCTGGGTCAGAGACTGCCCTGTAAGCCAGGCACAACTCACCCATTACTACCCTGTAGGAGACAGAATACAATGACAGGGCTTTCAGTCTTTCTGTCTAAAATTTGTTTTGTGTAACCAGTAATTTCTTGGTGAGAAACCTCTGTGGTCTCTCCATTTGTTGCAGGTGTCTGGTGATGTACATGCAAAAGGGAGCATTGTACTCAAGTACTGGTTTGATGAGGCCCAAGTATAAGGGAATTATAACATCCTTAGATTTAGATGCAATGCCTTTACTTATAAGATGTGCCACATGGAAGGATTTCCTTACCACTGTGGATACATAGTGGTCAAAGTTCTGATTGTTTTAAACCTGTGTACCCAGATCACCTACCACTGTATCTACATTTGGGGTGGTACTGTCTATACTTAGCAGGGATGTCAGTTTTCCCAAAGGGAATAATAATGTTTTTTTTTTTTTTTTTTTTAATGAGCCCAAGCTAATGGGCCTATAATTCCCAGGGTTTGTTGATGGTCCTTCTTTGTGCAGACAGTTTACTGTTGCTTTCCTCCATTCCACAGGATCATAGCCAGTTCTCAGGCTGTGGTTAAGCAGGGATCCAAGTGGGTCCGCTAGGTCACGATTAAAGTTGTTTAAAAGGAAGCCTTGGATATTGTCTGTTCCCATTAATACCATGTTTTTGGCCTTAGAGAGCACCAAGATCTGCTCTCTTGAAATAATCCGCTGAATGGTGGTAGATATACTTTGGACAATGACTGGAGGGGACAGGAGAGTGAAGTTTTCCCCAAATCATTCAGCAAGCAGGTTGGCTTTTACCTCTGGTTGAGAATGTATGGGTCCACCCACAATGAGTTTAGCACACAGCTGGGTATTCCCTTTTAGAGTTTTGATAAAGCCAAACAATGTCTCATGATTATCCATAGCTAGGGAGGCTATTCTTTCTATGCATTTAGCTTTGGAATACTTGACAAGATCTGTAATTTGATTGTTTAAGCTAGAGAGGAATTTCTTCCTCTGCTGAGCTAGTTCCTTCTTGTTCTTGGACATTAGTTTATTTCTCTTTTTGTATGGCCTGTTTATACTAGGTGTCCATCACAGTGGCTTGTTTTTTTTTTTTTTTTGGCAAGACCAGAGATTAATCCAATCAGGTACAGCCAGTTCTGTACAACTGTTTAAGTAGCTATACAGGGCATTGGTTTACAGCTCTGCATAGGACTATGAGAAATCTGGATTCAGGGGGCCTTGAAACTTCTTATACAATCACTTAGTAGGAGGAAATGTAACCTCTGAAAAATTCTTAAGCATTTTTGAACTTGATGGGGCATCTGGTCTTATAAGTACATTGAATGAGATTGATTTATAGTCCAATCTTACCAGGGAAAACATCATGCGAGAAAGGGTGCAATGCTTTCCCATGTTATTGACTAGTACTATGTCCAGGACATTTGACCCTCTTGTGGGTGTGCTGACTAGCTGTTAAAGAGTATTTGCATTGACAAAGTTCAAGAACCTCTAAGCCCTCATATTTGTGGTCATGTATATTTCCCAGCCGATTGTAGGATAATTAAAATCACGCATGAGTAAGGTGTTGGGATGTATGGCAAGTGACTCCGGAAAGTCCAGGTATGAGGTCTGCTTTTCCTGTTTCATGGTGAGGGGGACCTATAGCTAGAAACCGCCAAAAAACAAGAACTGAAACCAGTAACAAGAAATCGACCTGGAAGCAGCCACCACAATTCAACGATAATCCAAAACTTGTTCTTTATTGTAAAAACAGATGCCCAAAACGTAACACAAGCGCTTTCGCTAGGATGTTCCTAGCTTTTTCAAGTACAAAACCCAAATTAAAAACATTCAGCTTAAATAGTGCCTTGTCCTCAAGTTAAAACAGATTGTACCAATTAAAAATCAATTAATTAATTGGCAAGTTAAAAATTAACCTATTCCATTCACAATATTTGAATAGCTCACTCCTAAAGGACTGTGCCCTTGAATAAATATATGTCAAGCATATTACCTTATCTGAACCTTATTCCACCAGAATTACTCATTTTAAGCATACTGAATATACTAAAATCATCCAGAAAAAATGTACATTTTACTTGATTTTTTCTTTTTCTTTAAATCACTGGGTGAACACATTATAATTGCTTTACTCTTGTGAGAGTAGTAAGGTCAAGATACAAAATACATGCTTTCAATAATAAACATTAGATGAATAAATCTACCCATATAATGAAAGGCTGCCAATGATGACAAGAACTTGTTGAACAATAGAATAAATAGGTGCACCTAACAAGGTGTGGACACCACATTATAGAGAAAAAATAGGTAACCAAAACAATGACATTGTATTGAACCAAAAATATAATGAGATGAACTAGCCAATAAATATAGGGACTGTTCTTCTAACTATTACCTGTCCATAAAAAAGGACTGCCAGTGAATGTAGTTCTAAGTGCACTACCTATAGAAGTGTTATAATCTGGCCCTTCTTAACTTCAGTATGGGCTTTATACTAATGGTGTCATTCAGCCCAGGCCAACTGGCTGCGTTCAGTTTAAGTTGCCACACTAACTCCCTATATTCCAGGGTGGCTTCCCAGTCGCCCCCTCTGGAATCTTTGTTAATTTGCTCAAGAATCATGAATTTAAAATTATGATTAAGACATACCAGGGAGTGCTTGAAAAGAGCATTGGTTTCCTTATTTTTGGCCAACTCATAAAAATGTTCATACATTCTTTTCTTGATTTCCCTTTCTGTCTTCCCTACATAGAAACTTTTACAAGCCATGCATACCACCAAGTACACCACCCCTCTAGAATTGCATGTAAAATGCATGGGGGAATCCACCCTTATTTTTCTAGAAGGTAGATATATTCCTTTGCTATTCAAAATTGCATGGCACTGTTGGCATGCTCCACATTTAAAAGTGCCAGGCTTTTTAGTTGTTGAGGCTTTTGTATTATATGTTCTTGAATTTCTTTCAAACATGTCCTTTAAGTTCACACCCTTTTTTCTAATGAACTTTGGTCTGTTTGGTAAAATATTTTTAAATTCTTCTTGTGCCATTAAAAGCGGCCAATACTTTACAATTATTTTTTCTATATCCTCTGCCTGACTACAATGAGTGTATATAAATTTTGGACCTAAAAATTCATTGTTCTTTACAGTGTTCATACTGTTCTCCCCAGATCCTTGGTTATTCACCACCTGTGTACCTAACAGTGGGAAATACAGTGTGTTCTTATTGTTAACCACTTCCTTGTGTAATGCTTTAAAAAGGTCTAAGGGATAGCCTCTTTCCAAGAACATTTTTTGTAACACCATCACTTCGTTGTTAAAATCTTGTTCTAAACTGCACATTCTTGAGGCCCTAATTAATTGGCCTTTAAGAATCCCTTTCTTTTGTGCAAAAGGGTGGGCGCTTTGATAGTGCAAGAAAGAATTTGAGAATGATGGCTTACGGTAGATTTTAGATTGAAATGTTTTTCTGTCAAGATCCTTATATAAGCATACATCTAAATAGTGTAGTTCAGCTGATGAAACCTCATGGGTGAATTTCAAAAAATTGGTTGAATTATTGATATAGGCTAAAAATTCTAACAACAAATTGTGGGTTCCTTTCCATAGGATGCATATATCATCCAAAAACCTCCTATAGAAAAATAAGTGCTGTTTCCAAGGGGTAATAAACACAAAATTGTGTTCCCATCTATGGAGAATGATGTTAGCATAAGTGGTAGCACACGGTGCCCCCATTGCTACCCCTCTTAGTTGTTTGAACATTTCGCCTTTAAAGAATACAATGTTGTTATCCAGCACTATGCCCATAAATTCCACAATTAAATTGATTAAATTAGAAGAAAGACTAGTTTCTTTCATAAAAAATTCAGCAAACCATTGTAACCCAATATCGTGGGGTATGCTGGGAAAAAGGTCCTTAATGTCTATGGTCACCAAAAGTAATTCAGTATCAAAATCACTACATGGGACCATGCGTAGAAAGTCCCAGGAATCCCTGCACACAAAACTTAACAAATGCCCAAATTTCTTTGCTACATGATCAATAAATTTCGAGAAGGGTTCGGTTATACCACCACTGCCTGCCACAATTGGTCTAAATGGCAAGGGGTCAAGACCCTTGTGAGTTTTGGGAATCCCAAATATTATGGGAGACCTAGGTTTTGACACTAACAAAAAGTTATACAGTTTTTCATTAATAACTCCTTGCCATAGATGGTCATCCAAACAGTACTTAATCTTAGACCAAAAAATGTGCACTTCGTTTCTTGAAACTGTCATATATTGACTACTATCTTGCAACATTTGATAAATGTACTCATCATAGTTGTTTTCATACATAAGTACAATACCCCCCCCTTTATCGGGTTTCATCACCCTTATCCTCTCATTTTTTAATACCTGAACAAAGTCAGACTCCACCTGTTTAAAATTAACTCTGTCGGAGTGACACTGCTTAATACCCCTAAGTTCTTGTTCCACCAACTGTTCAAACAATTTGACGGATGCATGCATGGGGGGGTTAAATAAACTTTTCCTATGTAATTCAGAGGTTGAGCTTATCTGTTCCTTAAACAACAATTGCAAATTAAGACTTCTCGTGAAAAGCTTAACATCTATTAGAGTTAGAGGTATATTACAGCTTTTTGATGGAACAAAATGTAAACCTTTTGTAAATACATCGAAGGCATTACTATTAATTACAGTATCGGTATAGTTGTAGATAATAAAGCTAGACTTAGTGTGTGTTGTACATGCTCCCTGTTTGGAAACTGTGATTTCTTCGTCCGTATTCTCCAGACCCTCTGAAATTGTATTATTGACAGTGCCTATACTATTTTGTAAAGTATTTAAAATGTCAGGGGACATGGTGAAGCTTATGTGTTCCACTGCCGTGGTGCTTGCTGTTTCTGCTTCCACCCCATTGTCCTGCCTGCAGGCTGATGAAAATCCCGCACTGATCCTTTACGCTCCTTATCAGCCAGTCTTTCACTTCTTCTTAAAGGTTCCCCCCCCCAATTACTAGCTGCTGGATTTTCTGCCATGTTGGAATTGTGAACTTCAGCTCTATACTGTTTAAATATGGGATATGCTACCCCCTCTCTATATTCATTCAAGTCTCTTTCGAGCTTACGAATTTTTCTATTAATCACTTTATTACAAAATGCATCCACTTCATCAAAAGCTTTGTTGTAATCAAATTTGATTGCCAAAAAATTAGAATCAGTGACAATACAATTATTTAAAGCATTCAAATCATTAGTCAATGTTTTTTGCTTATATTCATATTCCTCAATCATAACATTAAGCATTTCAATGCCTGCTCTATTGAAAATGTCACAAAGCTTGGAATAATATGGTGTTCCAATTTGAACATTGTTTGGGAACTTGAATATTCTCAAGCCCTTAGGAACTCTCTTTTGGTTCACACATTCTTTCAAGTAGTCCACCTCAATTTGAGTATTTTCCAGAGCATATAATTTCTTTTTTAATTCTTCTAACTCAAGCTCAATGTTAGCAGTTTTGCTGACATTAACAGTACCTTTAGTGAACGCGTGTTGTTGCTCCATCCAGTTCTCAAAATTAAATTCCTTGCGCTGCTGTTCTCTCTCAACTCTGGAACTGTTACACCTTTCCGTGTTATTTAGCCTTTCCACTCAATCAAAACCTTGCCTTCCAACCTGCCCTGTGCTCGGGTTATCACTGAGCCCATTTACGGATCCAGAAACATTACCACCTCCACAAGCTATCCCCGACTTGCCATTAGCTTGTGCTGTACGCTGCCGACCTGGTAGTCGATCTCCTACATCCGGTTCAGCTCCCTTCAGGAGCTTAGTAAGATCAGCTAACGCTGTTAGCACTGCATTAAATTCTGCACGAGTTACCGGTGCGTCCGTATCGTTGCTTGCCAGGATGTGCGGTGTTTCCACCGGGTCAAAAGTGTCCGCTTCCGTAGCCATGTAGAACTCTGCCAAAAACCGCCAAAAAACAAGAACTGAAACCAGTAACAAGAAATCGACCTGGAAGCAGCCACCACAATTCAACGATAATCCAAAACTTGTTCTTTATTGTAAAAACAGATGCCCAAAACGTAACACAAGCGCTTTCGCTAGGATGTTCCTAGCTTTTTCAAGTACAAAACCCAAATTAAAAACATTCAGCTTAAATAGTGCCTTGTCCTCAAGTTAAAACAGATTGTACCAATTAAAAATCAATTAATTAATTGGCAAGTTAAAAATTAACCTATTCCATTCACAATATTTGAATAGCTCACTCCTAAAGGACTGTGCCCTTGAATAAATATATGTCAAGCATATTACCTTATCTGAACCTTATTCCACCAGAATTACTCATTTTAAGCATACTGAATATACTAAAATCATCCAGAAAAAATGTACATTTTACTTGATTTTTTCTTTTTTCTTTAAATCACTGGGTGAACACATTATAATTGCTTTACTCTTGTGAGAGTAGTAAGGTCAAGATACAAAATACATGCTTTCAATAATAAACATTAGATGAATAAATCTACCCATATAATGAAAGGCTGCCAATGATGACAAGAACTTGTTGAACAATAGAATAAATAGGTGCACCTAACAAGGTGTGGACACCACATTATAGAGAAAAAATAGGTAACCAAAACAATGACATTGTATTGAACCAAAAATGTTTGAAAGAAATTCAAGAACATATAATACAAAAGCCTCAACAACTAAAAAGCCTGGCACTTTTAAATGTGGAGCATGCCAACAGTGCCATGCAATTTTGAATAGCAAAGGAATATATCTACCTTCTAGAAAAATAAGGGTGGATTCCCCCATGCATTTTACATGCAATTCTAGAGGGGTGGTGTACTTGGTGGTATGCATGGCTTGTAAAAGTTTCTATGTAGGGAAGACAGAAAGGGAAATCAAGAAAAGAATGTATGAACATTTTTATGAGTTGGCCAAAAATAAGGAAACCAATGCTCTTTTCAAGCACTCCCTGGTATGTCTTAATCATAATTTTAAATTCATGATTCTTGAGCAAATTAACAAAGATTCCAGAGGGGGCGACTGGGAAGCCACCCTGGAATATAGGGAGTTAGTGTGGCAACTTAAACTGAACGCAGCCAGTTGGCCTGGGCTGAATGACACCATTAGTATAAAGCCCATACTGAAGTTAAGAAGGGCCAGATTATAACACTTCTATAGGTAGTGCACTTAGAACTACATTCACTGGCAGTCCTTTTTTATGGACAGGTAATAGTTAGAAGAACAGTCCCTATTTTATTGGCTAGTTCATCTCATTATATTTTTGGTTCAATACAATGTCATTGTTTTGGTTACCTATTTTTTCTCTATAATGTGGTGTCCACACCTTGTTAGGTGCACCTATTTATTCTATTGTTCAACAAGTTCTTGTCATCATTGGCAGCCTTTCATTATATGGGTAGATTTATTCATCTAATGTTTATTATTGAAAGCATGTATTTTGTATCTTGACCTTACTACTCTCACAAGAGTAAAGCAATTATAATGTGTTCACCCAGTGATTTAAAGAAAAAAGAAAAAATCAAGTAAAATGTACATTTTTTCTGGATGATTTTAGTATATTCAGTATGCTTAAAATGAGTAATTCTGGTGGAATAAGGTTCAGATAAGGTAATATGCTTGACATATATTTATTCAAGGGCACAGTCCTTTAGGAGTGAGCTATTCAAATATTGTGAATGGAATAGGTTAATTTTTAACTTGCCAATTAATTAATTGATTTTTAATTGGTACAATCTGTTTTAACTTGAGGACAAGGCACTATTTAAGCTGAATGTTTTTAATTTGGGTTTTGTACTTGAAAAAGCTAGGAACATCCTAGCGAAAGCGCTTGTGTTACGTTTTGGGCATCTGTTTTTACAATAAAGAACAAGTTTTGGATTATCGTTGAATTGTGGTGGCTGCTTCCAGGTCGATTTCTTGGACCTATAGCTAGAAAATATGTGGTAGGGGACTTTGTCTATACTTAAATGGGCATGGAGCAGCTAAAAAGAGTCATACTGTATGACCAGTCTTGAAGTGTACTTATCCTTAATGAAGATGGATCCACCTCCTCCTTTGGTCCTTTCTTGCTCAGTCGTGGTCTGAGTGTATGGAAGGCATTGTAGCTCTGCATGGTTGGGGTGCTTTCCATGCCTTTGAACCATGTCTTGGTGACTGCACAGACATCAGCATCTTCCAAAGTGAGGAATGCTTCCAGGGAGTGCAGTTTCTTGTTTAGACTCCTAGCATTAAGTAGCAGCACCTTGAGTTTATCTAGCAAATATTTTGTTATGTTGGGAGGTTGGTTATTTTGACACTGCCTAAAAAGGTACAATAAGGACTGCTAATGCCTTTGCCAGTATCCAAAACCTAGAGGAAACAGGTGCAGATCATCTCTGGCAAAGCAGTGTGGCCTGTCAACCATGTCTACCCAGGCTGACAGATACTGGATGCCCTTGGACTGATACCAGAAGCTAAGCCAATTGTTAAAGTCAATCATTTTTTGTTTGTATTGTGGCATCATCCTTAGAGAATGTAGACTACTGCTTAAGGCTATGCTTATACTTTCCTGTGACACACAATTTTTGACCTCAATCATGTCTCTCTTCATATAATCCAATGAGGTACATCCCTAGTCATTCATCTTCACATGGACTATTACGGAGTCATACCGGTACTTGTGGTTGAGCGACTTCAGTGCTTGAGTGACTTGATGGATCCTGGCACCTGACAGGCAGCTCACCGTAACCTGCTCCTTATCTAGCCTTGTGTGGGGAACATTTATGTGTCTCACAATGGAGTCACCTATGACCAATACATTACACTGTAACCAATACATTGGTTTTATGGTGTTATGCCTTATGGGCTTATTTGTTGAAACACTGGTGTGTGTTATTACATGTTGTGGTTGTTTTTTGTATTGTTATATGTTTAAGTGGTTTCAGTCTGGGAATCCTCTAATCTTTTAAGTTACTATTGAGTACCTTCACATATGTGGGTTTATGTGTCATATCCTTATTTAGTGTGGGGAGTGTCTGTGTGCTAACAGCCTGTTTGGCAGTTGAGTTGTCCTTATGTGAGTCTTGCTTCCAGTTTCACAGTGTAACTACATCTCATATATTCTTTTTTGTTTCAGGAGTAAGTGGTTGTCAAAATAGATGAAACAATTACTATGTTGTCTCAAGATGGCCATGACTATCAGGTTGGCCAAAGAGATGATGGGAATTTGCCTATCCATGCCATCAGGTTCTTACGTTATGTTTTATTAGGGAAGGGAATGGGTTTATTTGACAGGACTGTGCTGGTAGTGCAGCAACTACAAGAGGGACCTATGCACTGTTTAGGCTAAGGTTGTTCAAAAAGGTAATGCTGCTCAGTGCGCAACTCAGTTTTTCCTAGAGCATCAAAAAAGCTTGAAAGGGTTTTACTGACAGCTGGTTAGGGAAAATTTGAGCTTCTAAGCTTTTCTCTCTGTACAGGGCACTTGCTAACTGCCACTGAGTGAAAATCAATACCACACAAATGCAAGGCATGGATATTAGCAAGGATAAGCAAGTTGTAAGCTAACTACTAATCAGGAAAGCATGCAATAAGCCGTCCACCAGTAATCCCAACTCAGACAGGTTAGATCAGCACACATCTGCCACTAGGATGCAGAAAAACACCTTCTTAATGTAGAATAACAGGTTTGGAGCCCAAGTGTAACAAGACCATACAACAGCCCTTAAACTAACAGATAGAATGTAATACAGTGCAATTAACTACTTAAAACAGCAACAGAAAATACATGTTTTAAACTGCTAAAGTACATTCACAGTATATAAGAGAAATGCAAAAGGATGCTTAGAGCCCTTTTATATGTTTCCCAGCTCAGATGTACCAAGTAAACACCTACTGTCTTTAGATGAATAAACCCAGTCATCATAATCTAAAAGCACAGTAAAGGAGTGTCAGGAGTGAAATGTTACAACAAACAGACTTTAAAGATACGGGTAAAGAAGTGTATTTAAACAGCTTATAAAAGTTTGATTATTCAATAAAAGTACTTCGCTTTGTATAAATGAGCCAAAAGCTACTCAACTGTACAGAATTTATAAAGACACTAAAACAAGATTAGCTGATTAATAAGCCCTCCAGCCAATAAAATTACATGAAGAAATCTGAAGTGTTTCCCTAGCCTAAATAGACCAAGCTACCTCCCTGTGCACTAGAAGGAAAATCCACTGACCTCTTGATGCAAAAACAAGTGCTTGATAGAGTGTAAAAATGCACTACTTTATCCAACAGCTAGCTAGATAATGAATTCAGAGCAAGTAAATCAGTAGAACAGCAATGAGAAGTAAAATGTACCTTTTCAATATAAGCACAAGAAAAGGCAAATAAATAATTCAAGATATCAAGAGCAGTGTAGAAAGGGAGGAGCTTATTAAGCTCAATTTACAGTAGGGGTGGTCAGCTTAAAATCACCAGGTATAAAATGCAGATGAAGAAAGGAGAGTACAGGTTGGAAAAAATAGCAAATTACCAGCAGTGTTTTATTTTATGCAGGCTTGAAATCTATTCAGAAAAAAAACAAGACCAGAAATTCACTCTTTATTTAAGTATTACTCAAGAAACAATTTAACCAATGAAAAAAACTTGTGGAATGTGCAGCAGCCTAGCTAATTTAAATGTATGTCTCTCACATACAACAAAAATACCACACCACGCAGATTTCCTAAAAGAGAAAACAAAATAAAGCAGGTAAAACAGAAAGCATCTTTATCACTCAGACAAAAAATATATATAAGTTTACTTTCCTCATCTAACAGGGAATCACCAGCAGTGCTTAGTTTATGCAAGCTTGAAATATTTTCAGAAAAAGACAAAGGCCCAGAGATTCAATGTGTATTTTACAAATAAAGAAGAATATAGAGATAATTATACATAAAAATAACTATGTATAATAATGGATATCATATGAATTATATGTGTGACAATGTGTATAGTGAAAATTAGGTTTTTGTACATAAAAGTGGCTTTTCTGCCCTGGGCTGGACTTCATACTTCAATGATAGTCATATACATGTGAATGTATAAACCAGGACCTTGTCAGGTCACACACATACATGGCTAACCACTCACTCTTTAATGTACCTATATAATTAATGAACATATCTGACAAACAGTTCTTCTGTGGCAAGGAGGAAAAAAGCTATGTGAAATAATATGTATTGTCTGTTTTACAAGGGTTTAAATCTCACATTGTACAAACTACTTTTATCAGTGTGTAAAGCCACACAGAAAATATGTCAGGTCATAAAATATATTCCCCCAGTACATGTCTGAAAGTCATCTAACAGGTACAGCAGCATCCAACCCATAAACTAATGCCAACTGTTGCATTAACCTTCCTAATTCATAAACTGCCTTCCTCTCTGTTTGGCATTGTTGCTCTCTGCTTAACATCACTCAAATGTGGTCGGTATGATTGTGCAGGTTTGCACACTAGCCATAAAATGCAATATCATGAATTGGCAGGAAACACTTTAACTGTTGCTATATGACCTATGTAGACATGGCAGGACCTAGTAAAGAAGGTGCCCAGTTTAGGGCTAAATATGGGGTGTAGAGCAGTCCAGAATATTCATTGGACTCCTTGTAAATAATACAGCTGTAGGGGACTATACTGGGTCTCAGTATAAATCAAAGGCTTGGAATAGTCTTACCAAGGCTGTCTCCACTGTGACTGGCATTCCACACACTGGAGATCAATGCAGGCACCATAATAATAAGCAGGTACAGCTCAACCAGTGTCTGGATAAGTTTAATACTGCTGACATCCCACAATTATGTAAGTATACAGATAAAGAGACTTGGAATTATATACAAAGCTGGAGATAGCCAAGGCTAGTATGCATAATGTTTTTCGCTTTTTCTCTCCTCTTTACTTTACAACTGCCTAGGAAATTTCAGTGAAGAGAGAAGCCCATGTTGAAAGTTTAGAATGACCAAGAGAAGCAAGGGGTATGTATGCAGCACAAAATAATTATTATTTTATTAAAAGTCTCACTCTTCTATACATTAGAAGCAAATTAAACATGCATATCTTAACTGCAAAATCACACATGCACGCTTCATTCTGTAACTCTAGGTAACTGTAGGAGTCAATTGTAATAGTGCATTAAGATACTGTGAGTTCAAATTCTACAGGTAACAAATACATTATAAAATAATGAAATATCAATTTCAGCAAAATTGGCATAAATGCCATATAGTAACAATCTGTATTATTTGCAAAAGTATATGTGAAATATATGCATATTGCAAGGATTGTGTAGCACAATTCTCAGTCCAAGTTTGTAGTTTTTAAAAAGTAAGCAATTAACATAAAAGTAAAAAATATATTACTATTGTAGTATTTCATTGTATGTGACATATGATGCTTCTAATTATCTTTTTCTTTTCTTTCTTTCTGTTACCCCATCCATTATCTCTCTTTTTTATTTTTATATGTGTGGTTACAACATTCTGATATCATTAATTTCTGACAACTGACAAAATGATTTCCAGAACAGGGAGGTAAGCCAACCAGTGTGTCTCAGCCTGCCACCCCTTCAATGACTGTTGCACTGATGCCCACCACATCTGGGATGCAACAGTACATCTGGGACTCAACCTGTCAGTACTACCTCTCCAACCTGTGCAGTACTTGGGTCCTCAACATCAAGCAGCATTAACCTGGCAGCTGGTGCAGTGGTATTCTCTGGGAGAATTGATGGAGGTGGAGATTTTTTAACTCACCAAGATCTGCCAAGCATGGTGCTTGAGGTTGTAGAAGGTGCCACTGGTGCATACTTCATCTGTATTGAGAAGACACTGGTTGGAATGCTGAGAAAACACAAATGGCAAACACTTCAACAGGAAGCTGAGGAAGGGGATGGTGATCACAGTTCTGAAGATGAGAACTAGATTTTCACTATCCCAATGCTTGACAGGCATGGGCCTCCGATGTCCACTCCCAATCTCCAATCATGGTGTCCCCCAACCTTTTGCATCCCTCATCATCTCTGTCTCTTTATTATTTGTCTGGTTTGTCTGAACCTGCTTCTTCAGCTACCCTATTTACCTGTCACTGACATACCTACATCCCTTACCAAATATTCCCCTCTTACTCAAATAAAATAAAAATAAAAAATTGACACCTGTCCCATACATAGCTCTCCACTTTGCACATATGTCTTTTCAACACACATGATTCAGTTTAATTGGCTATACAACATGATTGCATAGTTATTACTCATCTTTGTTGAGGTGACAGTCCAAATTCATCCAATATTCTATCCATGTTCATTTTACACTGTTGAAGAAGTGGATAGCTATGTTTTTTTCTAATTCCCTCCTGCATATTCCTATATTGCTTTCCTTATGTTCTTCTCTCTGCTTCCCCCCATTTCACCACTTTTCTATATATATATTATTTTCACACATTTAATCTGGTCAAAAAATAGAATCACACATTACACACATGGCAGAAATGCCTCCTAATAAAGTCCTTCACTTTTTGTCCTTTACACTTGTGAGGAGTTTGGCATTGCATAGAAATGCTGAGTGACAGGGACTGGCTCTTCATGTCCTGTGGCAGAGTAGTTACCTCTATGCAATGTTGCTTAAACTCACTGCACTAAAGAAACACACGGTTGCATCAGAGTAAAGGCAGTACATTGAAACATTCTCACATTTTCAAATACTTATCACATTTACTTATGTAATACCATCCTGACAATATGTATAATCGATTGGATTCAACTGGATTCAAACCCTACGTCAATTGTTCTCAAAATAAGAGTTTCCTGCTCTTACACCTGCTGCCACAGAAGAAGATAGGCAACAGATGATTTTCTTACACCCAGTACTGTCCAAACTGCTGACTGCCATGCCTCTCCACTTAGTGTGTTTGCACAAAGTAAACCAAATCTATAAAAAAAACATTTTTTGCAAATTAAGTAGCAACATGCATTTGCTCATTGCTAAACTCCATGCACATTTGAAAGCCAATAGCAACAGTACTTCATGCTTTAAAAATTATGACACAACATTTCAAATATAAAGTACTGTACAAACACCATATTATCTGTCATCTATTTCTGCCACAGACTACATGCATAAGTACTTCAAAGGTTCAAGCTGTATTCATTAAATGTGAATCTCAAATGTACAAACACTTGGCCAATGATTGTCCAAACCAGTTCCTCTACAATGTTCTATGGAAAGAGCTGATTGTCATGTATTAGTGTGTTTAATGGCCAGTTGGTCTTCATCCCATTATAATCCATGTAAAAACACAACTAAAGGAAAGGCACTTGCTAGTGACTGAACTCATGTGTGCCCTCCACCATGCACTTGAAATTCATATGTCAGTAGTACTCCCCAGATATCACTCACACTACAAAAATAAATAGCATAACTGCATTGTTACATCATCTAAAGCTTCATACTGGCAATAGGGTCCAAATGGAGAGATGGTATAGGGGTCCAAATGGAGATATGCTGTCATAATGGTTCAGCTGTTTACCTTATAAAAACAAGGTACAGAGTTTGATTCTCACATTGGGTAATTGGCTAGGCTTAAAATGGCTCCTAAGGGCAGTTAGCCTAGTATTAGTCTATGAACATATATGGAGATGATAAATCAGCAAGCAAAGTTAGTACCTTCACAAGGTGGACCCTGTTGTTCAAGCAAAGAATTGTAGTATTGTTGGAAATTAATTCATCATCACATCTTGGTGAATAACTTCACAAGGTGGACCCTGTTTTTCACAAACTCTCACCAAGATGACACTGATATATAAAATGTATTTTATATAGCATATATCATGGACAGAAGTAGGTAAAAAATTAAAAAAAATAGGTGGGTGCATGAGACTCAGGATAAAAAAGTGCCCAGTCCTGGTAGGTGGGCTGTTGTCAGGACTGGAAAAAATGACAGTGTGGAATCCTAAAGACACAGAAACATTCCTACAATGGGGAAACGCCAGGCTCAGAAGGAAGATGGAGGATGCCCTCCCCCCATTGTAGAAGGAAGTAATAGTCCACAAAAATCACAAAAACTAATAGGCCAAAAAAGAGCCATAAAAATAATAGAGTGGACTGTACAGGATAAAAAAGAAATTTTGTTTTGTTACTATTATGCATAAAGCCCAGCATTTCCAGATAGAAGATATGCAAAAAGACTAAGAGAAAAATTATAGGAAAGAAAAATACTTGCACAAGAAAAGCTGTCAGAGCTTCAAATAAAAAAATGTGTTCATTAATAGAACACATTTATGAAAAACATTATATAGATCAAGAAACCTTGGGATATTTGGAAAAATAAATGACTCAGGAATTGTGCAAATAAAAAAAAAAATCTAAAGATTTTTGAAAGGTATAAAAAAGAAATATGGACATGGGAAAGGAAGAGAAATCTAATATGGTGCAATATTTATGCAAAGGAGAAAGCCAAATTAACTAATATAAAAAAGCAGTCCCAAAGATATTCAATGGGAAATACAGACAAAGGCATCCAGATACAGAAAACTTCACAATACAAAACAGATAATAAAAAGGGAATGTAGAATAGAAGATTAGTAACGTAGAATATAAAAAAATAGAAGCTAAAGTTATGAAATACCTGCTAAGTGAAGAATTTAGTGTAGAAGGTCTGACACAGGTTATATATATTGATCTGCTATAGAAGACTAAAAAACCAAAAGACTGAATCCAAAAGACTGAAAATTCAAAATACTGAACACATTTTTAATGTAGGTGGCAAATCCATCTGCCCCCTCTTCACCCCCTGCTAACCAAGATCGCAGAACAGTGGAAAGGGGGCAAATTTCATCATTCAGTATTTTGAATTTTCAGTCTTTTGGTTTGTCAGTCTTCTAAAGTAGACCCATATATACATATATATATATATATATATATATATATATATATATATATATATATATATGTGTGTGTGTGTGTGTGTGTGTGTGTGTAAAACATGGCATGATGGAATAAGAGTCCTCTAAGTAAGAAGAAACAGAAGGAACAAATACATCTGAAGAAGAAATATGGACATGGGGAAGAAACAGAGATTTAATATGGTACAATATTCTGGCAAAGGAGAAAGCAAAACTAATCAAAATAAATACAGTAGTGCCAAGATATTTGAAGAGAGATATACACAAAGGCATCCAGATATTGAAAGTTTTAAATTAAAAAATAAGAAAACAAAGAGAAAAGTAGAAAAGAGGATTAGTAATTGAGAAGTTAAAGAAATGGAAACTGAGGTAATGGATTACCTGTGAAGAATTTAGTGTAGAAAATATAACTCTGATAACATCAGAGCAGGATAGAGCAATGGATCCCCAAATTAAGGAGAAACTAGTGGAGCAGAAAATGTGATCAGTTGCCATATGAAGATATTTTGGAGCCTTACATAGGAGACCAGTAAAAAAAATTCAGTTGGAGTTGCACAGCAAGGGAAGGAACAGGAAACTGTGGCAACTCTGGCACAGTCAATGTTGAGGAGTGAAAGGCCAGTGAGTTCCCATATAAAAGAGCAATGGATGACTCAGGATGAAATTGAAGAGAAAGCGACACAGGACGATGCTCTGGAACTTGCTGTAGAATGTCTACAGGAAAAAGAAAACAAAGACCGGACCTTCTAGTTTAGAAAAAAAATGATATAAGAGAAAAGTTGCTTGATTTAATAGAGATGGACACACATACTAAGATCAATGAAAGAAACAGGCTACAGAAAGTCAGTAAAATCCCAAAAGTTAGAAGTCTGATAAAACAAATGAACAGAGTAGTTAGGACTGCTCATAGAGATTCATGTGATATAACAGAAGTAAATAGGATATATTGCTGTGCAGCTAAATTAATAACAGATAAAGTCTTACCACACAAACACGGGGCAGTAAGTGAAAGGAAGGGGAGAAATCAAATGCCATCATGGAAGTATCAAATAGAGAAAACTATAAAGCATTTAAGACAAGAAGTGTTACTGTTAGAAGAGTACAGAAGAGGGAACAGATTAACAAAAATACTTAGAAAAATAGACATGATAAAAGCAATATGCAGTATCACACTAGATAAGGATCTATCGTGCACTATCACAAATAAACTAAAAATATCAGCACAGGCAGAAAAATGTAGAAGATGTGCAACTAAATATAAAGGAAAAGTAAAAACTAAGCAATTTATCAATGATGAAAAGAAGTTTTATAGAGAATTGGGAAACGAGGCAAAAGGAAATGAAACACCAGCTAAAAAGAAGAAATTGATACATTTTAGAGAAATATCTATGAAGATCCTATGGAACAACAGAAAGATGCTAAATGGATAGAAGTAAAAGATAAAATAAGAAGTTCAAATGTACAGGATATGAAATAGGATGAAGAAACATACAGAGAGATTGAAAGAAAGTTAAGAAAAGCTCCTAACTGGAAAACCCCAGGCTCAGATGCAGTACTCATCTTTTGGCAAAAAGTGTTAACATATTTACATGAAGATTTACCCTTGAGTAAGAACTACTTATATGTGCATCCTGAACAAACACCAACCTGGTTAACAATAGGAAAAACAATACTCCTACTTAAGAGCAAACTTGCAAGCTATCCTAAAAACTATAGACAAATAACGTGCCTTCCAACGATGTATAAACTATACACTGGAACTGATGCCGACAGAGTTTATAGTCATTTAGAAGAAAACTCAATCATGGCAATAGAACAAAAGGGTAATAAAAGAATGTAATATGGGGCAAATTATCATTTGTTGTTAAATAAAGTCATAATGGAGAACTGTAAAAAGGGCAAGAATCTAAGTATGGCATGGACAGAATACAAAAAAAAAGCATTTGACAGTATTCCACATTCTTGGATAAAAGAGTGCTTAAGAATGTATAAGATTCACTCTACACTGGTCGATTACATTACTGTGACAATGAAATATGGCAAACCACTTTGCAGTTAAGCCATGGTAAAGGACAAATTATTATTCCAGGGATAAAAATTCAAAGGTGGATATTTCACCACTGCTGTTTAGTTTTGCCCTTAACCCAGTAAGCTGTCTACTTAACAGATAAGGTCATAGTTACAATTTAAATCACAGAAAACAACAAAATGTAAAGACTTATCATCTTTTTTTTTGTGGGTGATATAAAATTGTATAGTTCATCAGATGAGGAATTGAAGGCACCACTGCAAGTGGTCAGAATTTTTCAGATGATATAAGAATTTCAATTGGTCTTGATAAATGTGCAAAAAGCAACCTGTAAAGCAGCCTGAGACAAGAATGTGATACCAAAGAACCTGAGCAAGTGGGAGTGTATACGTATTTGGGAACTTATGATGGATCAACAATAAAACATGAACAAGTATGAATAAAATGTAGTAAGGAATATTTTGAAAGACTAAAATTAATACTAAAAACAGTGCTGACATCTAGGAACAAAGCCCAAACAATAAACTGATTTGCTCTTCCTGTCCTAAATTACAGTTTTGGAGTCAATGGCTTGCCCCAAAAGAGATCGGTTGAGCAGGAAAATAAGAAGAATGCTTCATGTTTATCAAATCTCAAGACTCCAGTTCTGAAGGAGGTGTGGGCCTCCTCGAAATTGATTACATGTATAGATCTGCAGTCATAGGACTGCATACTCATCCTCATAAGATGCAAATGTAGTGACATTTTTAAAACATGAGGAGAATAAGTCTAAAATGAGTTCCCTGCTTAGTTTTGCAGAAGCATATCGGTGTCAAGTTGGAATGAAAGTCGAACCAGAAGTAGATAAAAATCAAGAAGCAACTGAATGTGCCAAAAAACAAAAGAAAGAATATAAGGTGAAAGATTAGATGAGAAGGCAAAAAATGTAGAAAATGCATAAATATAGATGCAAGTACAGAAAACTCTTTGAAAAGCTTCATGTTGATCAGGATTAAATGCAGGAATGGTTGTAAAGGGGTGAATTTAGCCAAAGCACAAAAAACAAACTCAAACAAACTCAAAATCCAAGATAAATGCTTTCATCCCCAAATAAATAAACAGCAGCAGATACTTCATCAGATCTAATACAATCACAGACAAGTTCCTTTAAGTACAGTATAATTGTCACATGACTCTTTGATAAGACTCATTAAAAAAATAAAAGCAATCAAACAATCAAGGAAAGTACCTAGTTATGAGGATGACACCAACATTAAGGTAAATTACAAAGTTCTTAAATAATAACATTGCTAAAAATAATTATAAATGAAAAACTACCTGGACTGTGCCTTAATGTTTAGTATTTATTTATTTGGGGGTGGAAGCACTTATCTTGGAACACAGTTTGATTTGGAATAAAATGTTGCCACTCATGAGGCTTGTGTTTTTTCAGGATGAATTTAAACCAAAAGATGAAAGGTTAATATTGGTGGCCCAAGATAGTGGACTATCTATATATCGTTTACAATGTCCATTAAACATGTGGGAGAAAGAGACAAATGCAGGTTTTGTAAAACAGAATTGGAAACAGTCAGGTTGTGATATACCAATGGCAGAAGGACTATATACTGAAAGGCATAATAATGTGGCAAGACTGTTGCATTGGGGATTGTGCAAACATAATACTGAAGTAGCTTCAAAACATTGGAAATATAAGCCACAAAGCATTATAGAAAATAATGAGGTTTATATCAAATAGGATGACCCATTACCAGCAGTTCAAAAAATAGATGTGAGAAAACCAGATATAGTAGTCCATGAAAAGAAGACAAAAGAAGCATTAATCATTGACTTTGCTATACCCATTGACTACAGTGTCTTTCATACAGAGAGATATAAAGTCATAAAATACCAGGATTTGCAGGGAGAAATAAGGACAATGTGAAAGGATACTCAGACAGTTCCAATAGTGATATGAACCATGAGTCTTTTAAAAAAAGGATTAAGATTGAACTTAGATATATTACAGATACATGTATTTCCATATGAATTGCAGAAGGAGTAAATACTGGGCATATTGAGGGTGCTGCTAAGAACACTTCTGGCTAACATCAAAGATTGAAACAGTACTAATTTTATGAACTTTAATCATACTTTGGCTTAGGAATGGAGTCCATTCACGTCATGGTATAATAAACTCAAAAGACTTGGAAAAATTAGAAAAAAAGAAAAAACAACAGACATTGAGACTGTTTTATATGGGTCTATATCATGTTGTCTTACTCTTAAAAGTTTGAACGTCATATGGTCAACACCATATGATCGAACTTTTAAAAGTTCAAACATTTTAATGGAGATTTCCATACAGTGCAGAATGGGAAGATTTCTCCTTTCTACACTGTAGTGCGATCTCAGAGTTGGTATATTTAAAGAGAAGGGGTGTGGGGGTGCAGGGGGCTTGCCCCCCTGCTTAACACATTCAGGTAGGTTTCCTTTTGATTTATTTTTTTTTAAATTCATTTTTGAACTTTTAAAAGTTCAATCGTACTGTGTCAACCATATGACGTTTGAATTTTTAAAAGTTCGATTATGTAATATAGATGCATCTTATACATGTCTTAATGTGGGCATCAATTCATCAGAAATATGAACACACATGCATGCATAGTTATAGTTGCATCCCTGCTGATCACAAAATGTGTGTGTGTGTGTGTGTGTGTGTGTGTGTGTGTGTGTGTGTGTGTGTGTGTGTGTGTGTGTGTGTCTGTGTGTGTGTGTGTGTGTGTGTGTGTGTGTGTGTGTGTGTGTGTGTGCGCGCGCGTGTATGGGACTTTGAGTGTGTAATGTACACAACATATTGAGAAACAGGTGCATATATCTCACTTCTGGAATATGCATTCCTGACAGCTCATTGCATCCAGTTGGAGAAGCTGTCTTTTAAAGTATAATCACACATTGGAACACAACAGAAAATCCAAATTCCACAATTTACACAAAACTCTCATAACAGGATATGTAGGCACATCATATAATGAGGATCTCATCATCTATAAAGACTAGCACGACAAGGCAAAACAATACTTTGTGGATTGTGCAGTTATTAACTACTGTGTTCCTAAGATGGGAACAAAATACTTAGAGGGGAGTTATCTTACCAGAAAAGGCATATTAAGTGTGTGCCTGTATGCATACGTAAATGTGTGTGCATAGTCAGAAGAGCATGAGTCTGTATCCCGCTGTCAGCAATCCAGTCCCATGCAAAACAAATATTTTGACAGTTGTACATGCCTACACACCCATTTTATACAGGTTTCCCAACATCTCCTGTCAAACATCCAGTGAGAATGTCATCTGCCATGGCGCTTGTGTTAAGTAATGAATACTCTAGCTTGTGAAACTAGTTAGGTAGGGTTCTAATCTCACTGCTGTCAACTGGTATGTATGAGTGTGCACACATAGTCAGAAGACCTTGAGTCTGTATACTACTGTCAGCAATCCAGTCCCATACAGAACAAATACTTTGACAGTTGTACGTGCCTACACAGCCATTTCATACAGGCCTCCCAACATCTTCTGTCAAACATCCAATGATGATGTCATCCACTGTCCTGCAGTAGTGTAAAAGTCAGTGTTGTGCCATGGTGCATGTGTTAAGTAATAAATTCTCTAGCATGTATAATTAGTTAGGTAGGGGTTCTAGTCTCACAGCGATCAACTGTTATGTGTGTCATTGGTTCAGCAAGTACACATTCAAGAGACCATTTTAAAACAGCATGTGAGACACCCCTACTCCTGTCTTCTTGGTCATAAAAGACATTCTTGTAATTGGGGATTCAAGTATTAGAGGAAGTGATACTTACCTTTGCAGAGAAGATAATGAATATCCAATAGTATTATTTTTCCAGGGCCAAAAATAGAGGATGTGAGACAAACCTTAGAACACCTTAATATAAGAAGGTATGGAACTGTTTTTATTCACATCAGTACAAATGATCTCATCTGCAAGGAATCTCTGAATGTTAGTAGGGAACTTATAGCCCTATTAGACAACATAGCTTGTATAGGTGTTAAGATATATTTTTAAACCAATCACATATTGAAATGAGAGTCATGCTAGCATGAATGAAAATATTTTTGGGTAAATACCTATATGAAAAAAATTTCTCGTTTTAAAAAATAGAAATGTGTACAGCATCCAAGCCTAATTTTGTGCACACATATGTTCAGACTGGATAACCTGCATTGGTCATGATCAGGGAAGAGAATTTTTGCAGCAGATATTATATAATATTTTACAAACACAAGGCAGGATTTTTGTCAGGTAGAAAATTAAACCGTTTACAGATAGCAACATTTGATGCATCTCTGATGGTTGTTAATGCTAGGAGCATTAATAATTAAGTTTTGTATTATAACATTTGCTACATTCCCACAAGACTGATAGTGTTACTGCTTGTGAAACATGGTTAAAGTACAATGTCTCAAAACCAGTTCTTCCAGGGTATAAATGTTTTTATTATAACAGGCATTCCAACAAAAACTTAGGTGGAGGTGTTGCAATAGGAATTAAAGATATTTATGAGACCTGTGAATATTATATGCTTAGTGCTATAGATTGTAGATTGTGTAGCTGTCACAATAAAGACAACCCTGGAACATATAACAATTGTTGGAGTGTATAGACCACCAAAGTCAATAGCTAACGGCCTAGAGGAATTCATATATTTCTTGCATGAAACATAGGAGGGAATGATAACAGTGACTAGGGACTTAAATTTACCAGAATCAAACTGGAGTAATATTGATTGAACAACATTAGTAAGGAAATTATTCACAACATATGTTCAGAAACAAATATTTCTTCAGATTAAAAAAAAAAATACTACCAGGAAACGGAACATGCTAATGTTTGAGTTCCTAAAGAAATTACTGTTACTTCATGTACACAGAAGGTTAATTACAGATTATATGGTAGGAAAACAGTCACCATGTAAAACTAATTTGAGTGATACATTCAGTGAAAAAACTGCAGAAGAAACCTGGAAAGTTTTGAAAGAGAGAAATTGAGAGCAAAAAAAAAAAAAGTTTCACATCAAGATCTAGGCATACAATGCCAGGAGGATATATTTCCATAAGAACAAGATACCACATTAACTAATTCACTCCAATGGAGATCAGGAAATTTGCACTGTAACTTTCAATGGGCGGGGCCTAAGCCTTTTGACAGAATCAAATTATGTCCTCACATTTAAAGCAAATGTTCATATCTCTGGATTATATGGGTTATGAAAGAAGTGTAAATGTCAAACACTTAAGCACAAACTCTTTTTACAGTGGTAGTATTCTTTAGGTCCTGGGTCTTTAAATGAATTTTATAAGTGACAATAACTATTATGTTTTTAACATTTTGTAAACAACTTACTTTTAATTGCACTATAGTGGAGATCAGGAAATGGTTCCTTTCCCCACTGTAGTGCGATCTCGGAGTTAGAATAATAAAGTACACTTTGTTTTTGATTTTTTCTTTGACATTGATGTTCGAAAACAGCAAATCTGCTTTTCGATTTGCTGTTTTCCAACATTAAGGACTGTCGACCTTTACAGTTTCATGGTTTCGAGTCGCTCATATGAGCACTCAAACCACTATGATTCGTGGTTTTAAAGGTAAACCTATAAATTAATATCATACAAACAACAGTTAGTATCTATTTGCATGCACTAGTCAGATGCCAAATATTAATGCAGTTGGGTTTGCTATTTTGTAAGCTTTAAGATGAAATCTTTTAAAACCTTGTACATAGCATGGTTTTGAAATTGTTGATTCACATATGAACAAGCAATATCTGACACCTAGAGGCATCAGTAGGTGCTAACTACAGTGGAGACGTCACTCAGTGTAATGAGTTAAGGTAATAAGTGGTATATAATATTTGCAATTTTTAATTTCTCCAAGTCTTTTGGGTTTCTAATACCATGACAGGAATGGACCACATTCCTAAGTCAAAGTACAATTACAATTCATGAAATTAGTATTGTTGCATTCTTTGATGTCAACCAAAAGTGCTCTTCGCAGCACCCGCAATGTGCCCAGTAATGACTCCTTCTGCAATTCGTATGGTATTACATGAATTGGTAACATATCTAAATACAATTGTAAATTCTTTTTTATAAGACCCGTTGCTCCTACTACTATTAGGAATGTCTTGTTATCTTTCTTACACATGGCTCTCGTTTCTGCCTGCAGATCCAGGTATTTTAAGACTTTGTGTCTCTCTGTACGCAAGACACTGTAGTCACTAGGTGTGACGATTTCAGTGATCAATGCTTCTTTTGTCTTCCTTTCTTGGACCACTATATCTGGTTTTCTAACCTCTATCTTTTGTACTGTTGGTATTGGCTGATCCCATGTGATATAAACTTCATCATTTTGTATGATTCTTTGTGGATCATGTTTCCAGTGTTTTTCAGCCGCTTAGATACCATAATGTTTGCACAATCTCCAGTATAACAGTCTTGCCACATTATTATGCCTTTCAGTATACAGTCCCCTCTGCCATTAGCGCGTCACAACCAGCAACTAGGTGTGTGACTGTTTCCAATTCGGTTTTACAAAACCTGAGTATGTCTGTTTCTCCCACATGTTCAATGGATTTTGTAAACCAGTGTGTCCATAGCCCACTATCTTGGGCTGCCAATATTAACCTTTCATTTCTTGGTTTGAATTCTCCTGCATTCATTTTAAATCAACATCAGGCTCTTCCAGAAGTTTTCTATACTTGCAACTATATTTATGTTTTTCCACATTTCTTGCCTTCTCATCTGGTCCTTCACCTTATGTTCTTTCTTTTGTTTTTTTGGCACATTCAGTTGCTGCCTGGTTTTTATCCACTTCTGGTTTGATTTCCATTCCTGCTTGGCATTGATATGCTTCTGCTAAATTAAGCAGAGGCATCATGTTAGATTTATTCTCCTCATGTTTCAAAACGTCACTACATTTGGATCTTGTGAGGTCAGTATGTATGTGTGGAGTCCCATGATTGCAGATCTATACATGTAATCAATTTCAGGGAGGCCCATCCCTCCTTCGGAATGGGGAATATATAATCTTGGTATACAGTGATTTTTATAAATCATTTGGTAAGCATGAAACATCCTTCTTGTTTTAATATCCAATCTATCCAACACTTTTTTGGGTACAGTCAATTACTCCAAAACTATAAGTTTGGTCAGGAAGAGAAAATTGATTTATAGCCTGGATCTTGTTCCTAAATGGCAATGCTGTTTTCAGGATTAATTTAAGTCTTCGAAAGTACTCCTTACTGAGTTTTATTCACATTTGTTCATGTTTTATTGCTGATCCTTCATCAATTCCCAAGTGTTTATACACTCCCTCTTGCTCAAGTTCTTTTATATCACATTCTTGTCCCAAACTGATGTTTTCCTAGTTCTGCAGCTTTCCTTTTTTAAAGGTTGGTTTTACACATTTATCAAGACCAAATGACATTCCAATATCATCTGAAAAAGTTTTTTGACAACCTGCAGCTGTGCTTTCAGTTCCTCATCTGATGAACTATACAGTTTTAAATCATCGACAAAGAGAAGATGAGAAGTCATTAGACGTTGTTGCTTTCTAGAAGACAAATTGTAGCCATGGCCTAAGCTGTTAAGTAAACAACTTAATGGATCAATGGCAAGGCAGAATAGCAACAGTGACAAAGAGTCACCCTGGAATATCCCCCCTTTTTTTATCCCTGGGATAATAATCTGTCCTTTATCGTAGTTTAAGTGCAAGTGGTTTGCAACTGGAAGTGTGTCATTATGGTTTGTGATGTAAAATGCTTGCAACTAGGATTGTTTTGCTGTGGTTCATTTTCATTTATATAAAAGAATGATTGCTTATGTCAGAAGTGATGGTTTAATAAAGATGTTACTTGTTTATAAAAAGAGGGTAGGCATTGAATAATTTATGTAATATTGCTTAGGTTATATGCTATATAGCAATATATGTAATGTGTAATGTTTGTTAACATTAATTTAATACAATTTGATTATATTTGTGTAAATGTAAATTTGCCTATGTGACAAGTGTTAATTCAATAAGGGTGTTAAAAAAAGATACCTGATTAAAGTGAGAGACAAAAAATATAAGAAATGGAAAAGAGGTTGAAGTACAACTTTGAAAACTGAAATAAACAAGCTGGACAAACAAACTAAGCATAGTGTGAGATAAGGTCAAGAAAACTGAAGAAACTTTACATAATGATATTAAGCATAATAGAAAACCATTTTATAGATGTATAAAATGTGGAGGGAGTAAAGACATACACATTGACAAACGTTGTGTAGATTCTGAAATTCATTCTCAGGCACAACAGATTATAGATACACTTACAAAATCTTATGCAAAACAGTTTGGTTCCACAAAGGGGGTAATAAGTCATCCTAGTGTCATCCAAGTTATCTCAGATACTGGAATAAAATTAGATTATATTGAAAAAGAACAATGCAAACTGGATCCAAACAAAGCACAGGGAGGAGACAAAATTAGTAATAATGACCTGTGAATACTTCAGCAAGAACTTACAGTACTATTATATCTATTATTTACTATATCACATAAATATAGGGAGATTCTTCAAGATTGAAGATATGAGCTTATTAAACCTGCCTTTAAGGGAAAGGGGAGTAGGACAATCCCAGAACCATATAGACCCTCAAGTCTACTTTCATGCTGAGGAAAAATAATGGAGAAGGCAATAATTGATAAGTTATTGTCAGAATTAGAAAGGATGGGACTTGAACCTATATATCAGAATGCATATGCTGAAAATAAGTCTATTAACACCTGTAACATGATGTTATTTAACAATATAATCACAATTATGAATAAATATTGTACTGTGATGTAATTTATATACATTTCACTTCAGCATTTGACAAGGTCACACACAAAACACTGATCAATAAATTAGAAAAACTAGGTATTAATGTACTCTTGATAAGATGATTAGCTGCATGGCTTGCAAATAGGTCATGCCAAGTGTCATACAGCAGTTGGACAGGTGAATTTCTTGGTTACAATCAGAGTGTCTCACAGGGTTCTGTCCTAGCCCCCTACATGTTTAGATTGTATCTTTCAGACCTATCTTTTTCATCTGAGGTGTTCTGCAGTCTGTATGCAGATGACTTCAAATTGGGTAAAATTATTACATGTGTTACAGATACAGCATGCTTGCAAAAGAACTTGACTATATGAGCACAGGAGAATAATATGTTGATAAATACATCAAAAACTAAGCATACAAGAATTTGGAGACATAAATTGATAGGTGAATATTTAATACAGTACACAGTAATTGAAACTGTAGATTCAGTTAAGGACCTGGATATAAGGGTAGATCCAGCTTTGAGTTTTATTAATCCTATCAACCAATTGGTTAATGATAGCTATAGAACTATAAGTTGTATAAAAAGATTTATAAAGTCTAGGAAATGAGAACTGGTGAAGTCATCGCTTTTAATTACATTAGACCCAAATCTGAGTATAGAAAAACAATACGGAAACCTCACAAGAAAACAAGGATGAGAAAACTGGTAAGAGTGCAGCAGAAATACACCAAAGGCATCCATGGGTGTGAAAATGTAAGTTTTTGTAAAAGACTAAAATATCTGAAGTTGTACAGTGTCCCATGGAGATATTTCAGAGAAGATCCTATTTCGGTATACAGGGCATTTACAAACATCCACCTCTGGGAATGTCTGAGGTTATCAAAAAGTAGAAGAGAATCACCAGACAACCCATGTAGAAGATTCTAGAGGAATGAGAAATGTGCAAAACTGGTCCTATGAGAGAGCAGCGTATGCATGGAACGAACTACCAAATTACATCAAAGCAAGCAATAGTTTAGATATTTAGGAACAGCTTGGATATGTATTATGGCAACAACTGTGTTGGCATATTGGCAGGCTAGAAGGGCATTAACGCCATGCTTGAAATATTTGTATGTATACCTAATAGGCAACTTTTTGTTTGTCTTGTTTATTTATTTATTTTTTAACATTTTCATGTTGCATCTGTTTCTCTAACCATGTGGATTCTGTCAGACATCCTGTTAGCTATCTACTACACAACATAAAAATATATATTCAAATTTACAAGTCTGACAATAAAGCCTGCATGGGGAATAGTGTCAATGGCCTTTACCAGGTCCAGATATGATGTATGTACTGCATAACCACTATTCCCTAACTTTCTTCAACAAAAAACGTCCATCCCTCCCTCCATCCACAACCCATCTTTTTTAAAAAAAATGATGTACTTAAAGAGGCAGGACCTTCCTTTGACAAAGCTGACTTGATGGGTGTCCAGGATTAACAGATCTTCAAAGTCTATATTAATAAAGTCTGTGCTAATACATTCCACAGCTTTGTGTATGCGTCTGTTAAGACTAATGGGAATATGCTTTTAGCTGAGGCTTGTGCAACAGCATCATATTGGCTATTCTTCAGGTTTCAGTGATGATAGAATTAATGAGGTTAAGTGGGGGTTCAGATTGGCCATTTTTGGTGCTGATAATCAGAAAATCTGGAATGTTATCTTGGCCTATAGATGAAATGTTCTTAGCTTTTGAGATAGCTGTCATGACTTGATCCACAGTAAATAACAATAACTGTGGATGGAGTAAAATTTGTACTAAATTTGTCAGCTAGGATGTTAGCTATTCCCTTTTAGTGAGAGTGAGCAGTATAATCTGGGGTAGCTTCAAACATTGTTTGATGTCCGTTCCTAACTTCCTGACATAGCTAAAGAAAGATTTGCAGTTATATTTATTTTAGTGGCAGTTTTAAATTCATATCCAGCTTTTGGCTAACTAAAGGTCCTTCTAAGCTACATATTAATTTGCTTAAATGTCCATTTAAGGTAATTAGGATGAGACTTTCTATAAGCCTTAAGCAATTTTTCTTGTTATATAAATTATTTATACAGTTATGCCAATGGAGGGGTTTGCTTTTAAATTTCTGTTTATATTTATAGGGGATAAGGACCACATTATCAATACTCCTATTTATGAGAAAGTGGAAGTCAGTGGCATAGGCAGCAACTCTAGCAATGGGTTCCATTGGAGAAGGATTGCAGTGAATTTATTAACTGAAGATTGGTTCTTTTGAAAAGTTCCTAAACAGAGAATTATTTGCATGGGAATTATGACCAGTTTTATAGGAAATATTCATGGATTTGTGGTCTGATTTAAGAAGGGAGCATGGTACGTATGAAGATGTGCAAGAAGGGGCCATACATTTGACAGTAAGATCAATATATTTATTATTCTTGTATATTTTACAAGGGAAGGCAATACTTTTGCCGCTGCACATAAGGTGAGGACAAAACTTCATGTACTGAAAAAGGTAGTATGTTGCCATGTAAATTGGAGTGATCTACATTGGAATCATTTGGGATAGAACAGCATCCTTGAGTATGTTTTGTTCCTAAACATTCTGCTAAAATTAACTTTTTATTCTATTAGTTATACACACATCAGGTCTTTTTATCTTTTGGAATTTCATTTATTGTTTGATATCTGATTTTTGTTTTGTTTTATTTCTGTTAATATTTATTATTTTATTTATTTGTCTTACATTTGTTTACCGGGAAAGTCCGACTGGACATCAAGTTCACTTTCAGCGGAGGCCCAGGGAGAAAAGCTCCAAGACATACAGAGACTAAGAAGTTTAACAATGTTATATAGAGTTTAGAATTTACATATAATATTAACTTTAGGCATATTGAGTAATGTATTTAAGTTGGGTGTGTGTTTCTGATATGTATTTATTTAATTACAATTGAGTCACTTTTTTATGGAGTATTTATGTGTCTGATAGTTTTCTCCTGATAAACATCTTTTCAAGGTGGTTGCAATTTGCTAATTTTTTTGAAATCTGATAGGGAGATGGAATCTATTACTGGATATGAGATCTGGGCAGCCTGCACTATTTTTGTAAATGCAGTAGAACATATGTGATGCACAGGAAATTGGAAATCATATGTCTTAATAGCTTTTGCCCGTATAGTCAGTCAGGAAAAAGTAAAGATATGCATCCTTGTTGTGAACTGAGTTTAACAGCATTTGAGTTAGTAAGATCATCAGTTTGTATAAGTAGCAAACTGAAATCCAAAACGTGTATTTTGTCTTCATTGCATTTCTAAAAAATACAATAAGCACTAGCTTCAGCTCCTTTTACTCATAAAATGTGATAGCAGACTGTGTCTCTTCTGAGAATAGTCACATTTGACTGTAAAGAAGTTGCATAAATTCAGTGAAAAGGGCATACCTCTCGACCTCTTAGTGCAAGAAATCTGGACAAAGCCCAAAATAAGAGGGGGGCAAAGACCTAAAAGTAGGGACATATATTAAATTTTTCTCTTATGAACTTAGAAAGTTGTTAGATTAACATGATTTGTCTTAGCATGCATTTTCTGAATGATATTGAATGATATTAAGTGTACAACCAAATCTATGTTATTATCTAGTGACTACAATCCATTGTGATTTGCCAGAATACCATAAATTTTATGAGGAACAGACCAAAAATATGAAGCAAAAATCTGGAAATTCTGTGAAAATCTGTACAGCCGAGAGCTATGGAACAAGTAGATCCTTGGTCTTATTCCATCCTTACAAAAAATCCATAGCGATGGTAATTTGCTGTCCTCTATGAAAAAGAGACACAATCTGTACATATCTGGTGTTTTATTGACAGAAAAATGAAATATATAAGGGTCACATTAACATAATTAAATTTGATGCCAGCAGGCCTACACAGTGGCTTCAACAAGCCATATCAATGACTGTTCAGCAGTATTCAAGTAATTGCCATGTGCTTTTGCACACAGTCTGTATCCCTGAAAAGTCAAAAAGCAATCACTTTCTGTTACTTGTCGTTGTTAGATTGCAATGAAAGTTAAAAAAAAACAATGCCATAGCAATGCATTTTAACATATTGCCCTGGACTAATCTGCATCAACCTGACTTCTGCCCCAAGCCAAAGCGATGATCATTTCATTGTGGTTACTTAGCTAGACTTTGCAGTCTTCCATAGACAAGTACCCCTTCAAACATGTTCTTCAGCTTCTGACAACTATTTGGAATGTGTGTTAACTAAAAGCTATCATGCACAAATTTTAGTCACAATAATATATTTCAACTTGCCTCTACAGTCAGCCATTCCTACTCTGATCTCCATAACAATACATTAAAAATACACAAGGCTGACTGATTTATACAACAGGTAAGTTGGACTCCTGCCATTAGCCACAGCTATTGCTAATTTACTGTAAGAAAAAAAATGAAAATAAAAAAAATGCACCATAAATGAAGAGTGAAGTAAGACTGGAATCTAATCAACTGCTTAGAGATTTTCAGTTAAGCACTGAGATTGCTGTTATTGCACTTGGACAGTATCCATTGCAACACTGACAAGGACTGGCTAAATAAGTCCATTACTATGTCACATTTCAAGGTTCTGCTTCCCATTCTTTTTAATGGAAATATGTAAGGTAATTATTTGGCGAATGCAATTATAGTAATAGCTAAATAATTACCCCAGTGTTGCCCTGATGACATAATCGTGTTTCCTTTTGCCTTTTCAAATTTACTTTGTACTGATTTCAAGATATAAATGATAACTATTCATAGCATTCACAGTTAAGTAGTTAAACATAGACCCCGGGATTCATGAACGTTGCACCAGGCGGACGCATAGCGTAGGCATTACAACGCCAAATATGGCCGCCGAGCGATTCAGGTATGATCCAATCCCACGTGCACTACCGGCGTGCGCCGGATCTGCACCGTCCCCGGCGTAGGTATGCTAAACACCCCATGTGTGGTGTTGCACCATGCAAATGAAGGCATATAGCGATCCACGAAGTGGCGCAGGCGTAGCATAAGGGCACGGCAATGTAAACCAAAAAAAACGGTTTACATTTACCCAAACATAACATAGGAGTAACGGAAGGCTGTCAACGTCAGGTATCACACTGTTGCCATATGCCAATGGCGAAAGACACAGAGAATGTCAAAAGAAAACATGCACAACATGTAAATAATAACATAAATGGTATGTCCACAGAAACTCACAGCAGAACCCAAGGACATGTCCGCGGAAGGTGCTAAACAATGAAATAATATGACTATGTCATAAAACAGCAGTGTAATACACATCAGCTTCACAGCCACAATACACCATGGTATGCAAGGAAAGCCACATCCACGGTGCAAGGGTTGCCAAGGAGTCGCGGCAGTGTTCGGCGTGGTAACTATGAATTAGTAGTCAATGCCATGCAAATGAGGCAGATAATACTGAATCGCAAAACCCCTGCCGGCGTAAGGCTGTACCAAACGGCACAGCGGTAATACACCGAGGAGTGGCTCAGAGGGAATACATGTCACCTGCAGAGGGGTGTGCCACTGTAGGAGGAAGCACATTGGAGCCCAGCAAACCTGGGCTGTACATTGCACAGCACAGCTGCAGGACCGGCGTGTGTGGAAATAGTTGAGCAGAGAGCACACAATGCGCGCAGAGGTGCATGTGCACGAGGATGACTACGATCCTTTAACCCAGTCATGTGACGCTCGTCCCACAAACAACATCGGATACAGGAAGGTGATGTTGAGAATATGAGGAAATGCGGAAGCAGTGTAATTGGAGTAGTAATGAGCAATCAACAGTAATCAACCCACGAAGGCCAATTGGTGGCAGCTGACAACTCTGTATGCAGAAACCTGCAAAACGGGATAGGGGAGGCATATGAATGCAAAGAAAGTAGGGGAGGTATCAGATTACAAAGAGTGAAGACCTGACACAGCAGAGCCAAGTAGACAGGCAGCATAACGGCGGCGGCACACAAAACGCACGATATGTCATGTCCCAGAAACTACACATGACAGGGCTCTGCAGGATGCATGCCAGGAAATAGTAGGTGCAACGTGCAGAAACAGTAAGGTAAGGTCGAATGCTAATCCAATGCAGGCAAGAGTAATGCAACACCAAAGGCAACAGTGTTGCAGTGCCAACGGTAAAACACGGAAGATAATCCACAGATACGGCCGCACAGACATACCCTATGACATCACCGGGTGTACAGCACAACAGTATAAAGTGTGAATGCACACAACACACAGCCGTATATTCCCAAACGCCGCACTCTAGGTGTAAACTCATGGGGAACTTTTAAAATGTATATGTTGGGTGCCGCCGTGGCCGTGATCCATCAGCATGTCTTAAAGACAGACGGAGTTGTGGAGGAGGGTGCCGAGAACTACCGTAGGCCTCAGAGGAGAAGGAGAGTGTTCAGACCAAGGGTAACCTACCAGGGGCTACAAGACCTGGAGATAGTAGAGCATTACAGGGTGGATAGGGACACTTTACAGCAAATAGCGGAGCTGTGCCGGCCATGCCTGAGAACAAGAAACAACAGAGGGGAGCCCATACCAGTGGACACAAAGGTATGTGTAAGCTTGCGAATACTGGCCACAGGTACCTTTCAAAGGCCAACTGGGGATATAATGGGCATCTCACAGGCATCAGCATCCAGGGTACTACACCAGTTTCTGGATGCCATGTTACCACATGCCAATGAGCATATATACTTCCCCAGATCTCAGGAGGAGTTGGCTAGCAATATGCGTCACTTCCACCGTGTGGCACAATACCCGGAGGTACTGGGTGCGATAGACTGTACGCACATACAAATCAAGTCACCACATGGGGAGCAGGATAGACGCTACATAAACCGCAAGGGATTCCCCTCCATCAATTGCCAGGTCGTGTGCAATGTGCAGGGCATTATCATGGATGTGTGTGCCGGCAGCCCTGGAAGCTACCACGACTCCCATATCTGGCATGCCTCACAGCTGTACCAGGTATTCTCCAGGGGGGACATCCCACAAGGCCACCTTGTGGGGGATGCTGGCTATGCACTGGAGCCATGGATGATGACTCCCATCAGAAATGCACACACACACATGCAAGAACGCCATAATGAGGCACACGCACAAACCAGAATAATCATAGAGCGTGTGTTTGGGATGCTGAATTCACGGTTCCGGTGCTTGGATACATCCGGTGGAGCCCTGCAGTACTCTCCAGGCACATGTGCCCACATATTCATAGTATGTGCCATGCTACATAATATGATCCTGCGGAAGCAGCTGCTGCAGGGACATAATGGTGAAGGGCCACAAAGCCCACCACAACTGCCAAGGCCAGTACAGGCACAGAGGGTTCAGGACCATGAACACACTGTGCCAGCCCCAGTAGGCAGACGGAGGCATACCCAATATGCCTATGCCCTGGCAAAGAGAGAACGTATAGCACATACTCTGACAGCGTAGGCCCCATGGACTGACACCTCCCTACCTGCACACACAGTGAAATGGATGGCACACAAACATGGCCACCCGTAAAGTGTACCGTATGGGTGGCCCCATGTGTGACTCCAACATAGGCAGCACCCAAACACTGCACACCCAACAGCCAGCGGAGCATGGAACGCCAACACCTGAACCGTACGTGGGTCCTACAGCAGATGGCGTTGCTGTATGCTGCCACGTTCGCCGCAAGGTGTATACATATAGACATGTAGATATGTGCATATACAGATATGGAGATAGATATAATTACACACATAGAAATATATGTACACATATACATATAAGTACAACAGGTAAGACAGGGAATCAGAGGGATGTAAGGTGACAGAGAAGTAACACGCGATATCAGTACATAGTAAACATAGTGAATGACAACCTGAGCATCCGGGAGGTTTAACAGAAGAGGAAACCGCCACCCATGGAAAGGTCAACATGCTGAAATGTATAACCGCGAATCGGGATGATCGTCAGGCCACAGTACAATAACAGTACATGTGCGGGTAATACTATGATGATATGAGGGTGGAGGTAGACACTGCCGCCGGTGATGCGGGCCACGCAGGTACTGTGTGCAACCATCCCTGTGACTGCCGCAGTATGTGTATGTGTGCGGTGAGGGTGCCGTGTGTTTCGTTGTGCGAGTGTAATGTGTGTGCCACTGTAAAATGTGTATGTTGGTGCCATGTGACAGGCGGAGTGGAATAACATGTGTAGGCATACAGTATAGTAACCTCAGGCGTATGTACACCAGTACTCCCAAAGTAGTACTGAGAGCCCCTCCCTGGCTAGGCATGTGGCAACGTATAATGATGCAAAATGGAAATGTCCCAGAATGTACCACAGGAATATATCCCACATGAAATGGAAAGGATGTATGTACAAATCATGACCGTATGTATGACACCGATATGCTAATTGCAAAACGATACATCGGCAAAGTTACACAGCAATAGGTATGTACCGCAGAAATACGCATGTGCTACCCCGGTACTGATCGTGGCCACGTATCGGCCCGTAAACACCGATGTGTGTTCTACAAGTGTCAAACAAGCAATCGCCACCTGAATAGGTGGCAACCACTAGCAAACAGGCCATCCCAAGTACAGGACCACAATGACTGTAAATATCCGGGACAGAATGACAAGGGATAGTTGTCACGTACAAACAACCGCAGATATACCACCGATGTGACGGAGGAATACATGCAGGAAGCACACGCAGGCGATACCAACACCACATGACAACAACACAACCTACACTCCCAGAACAACAGACAAGTAACTGTCAACTCCCCAGGCAGGGATGGAGCACATAGACAAGCATACTGTGTATGTAGAGATGCAAGGCCCACAACCCGTATCTGTCACCTACAACCTCCGATATTCCCCATCGCACATATCAAAGGGATACAAGCCGTAATAGCAGCACAAACATACAGGCAGTCAATGACAGCTGCATAACCGCAACATCTCGCGTGGGAAACACTATCAACAGTGGATGCATACATGCATCCGTTGTTCAAAGGAATACAACAGCTATGTTACACATCCAAATGCAAAACGCCATCAACAGATGCCGTCAGGACAGGGACACCCACATGTCGAACATAATACCATACTCAACACACACAATCCAAGGCTAACACCACTGCGAAATGTACCTGACGCTACACATAGCGGCTGCAGTTACACATAACATAACACAATACAGACCATCTCCATGAAGGTAGGGCAAATAGCCAACGCCCAGGTGAGGAATGCAACCATGCCCTAGTTATGACGCGTAATGTACGAATGGAGTAGATGCACAGGTGATATGCGCACAAGTACACACTGAGGAACAGCTATTGATGTGATGAACCCACATGTTGCAGGTAACGACGGATATAAGGATGACTCCCAGGATATTCAAACCGTATGCTCATACCGAACTACTACTCCAAAACGGATAGAGTGAGAAAACGGAATAGCGATACACGCAACGAAAAACGGAAGGAAATACAGACAAGGTATGTAGAACCCACGATATGTACGGGTGTGTAACGCATGATGTGTATGACGAAGCTGTACTGTATGTGAATGGTGTTTGTAAGTAAGGATACTTGTCCATAATGCAGAGAGTGGTGAAAGGTGGTTATGTAGTGCTCTCCTGCTGAGCATACCAACAACTGTGGACACTGTGTGCACAGCAGTGGGACATCATGTACACAGCCGGGATAACACAAGGGCTGCCACAGGGGGGCATAACACAGAACAATGCCACACCACACACCGATGCTGGCAGTGGATGTCCAACAAGGAAGTGCCATAGCAGGGGATAGGACATGTATGTATACTGTCACAGCACACATGTGTATGGGCATATACCGTCAATGTCATACGTAATGTGCGCACGACGTGCACATATGCCTTGCAGTAGGGGATCCTATGTCAACTATGTGTAATGTAAAGCTGTCATGGTGGATATGACAGACATCATACACAGTATCACAGGCATATCATGCATAATGGAGTTATGGCCTATTGGTATGTACAATAACAGGATACATATGGCCTGTACATATGGGACAGAGTAGTAGCATAATAGCCATCCGAAATGGAAGGAACACCAAGTAACCATGGCCCAACGATCTGTAGCAGGTGCAATGTGGGCAACAATGAAGTCCGGCAGGTCCATGTGTAAACACATGTGCAGTGTATACAGTAGTGTCACCTCCCCATGGTAGTGTCCAGTGAACAGCAGAGGTGGGTGTCAACTGCATGTCTACACAGTACTGCTCCTGTGGTGGTACCATGACTACGTGTCACTCAAACAGCAAGGGAGCTATCACATGAACAGTGCCACTGTGTGTCCCTGTGGGATGTGCACAGGACCTGTGTTCCACAGCATGGTGTGTGTTGTGTCTGCGGAAGTAACACAGAAGCCCAGCCCATGCAATGTGGCATGTGTGCACATATCCATGAGTGGTCCGTTCACACTGCCCACTGCAATTGTCATGTATGAGTACTACATGCATCAGTAATGCGGAGGACATGGTCCATGTCAGAGCAGAAGACACTCCTGTGTATGTGGTATGCAGATGTGTACAGATGTGTTTCCCGTCTGTCAGCCGCATATGTAAACTGTCTGAGCCTGGTACACATCATGGCATGATAATGCTGTGCCATGTAAAGTCGTAGCCATTGTGGAAGGTACACCACAAATGTGGTATTGTAACCCTGCCCATGTGTAGATGTGTGTATGCCACAGGTACAATGGCTACCTATGTACCAGCATCACACACAGTACAGATAGGTGTGGCCCTGCAGATGTGTACCCATGCCACAGTGGAATACGGCAACCACAGCACCATGTGGGGCATGTGTGTGTACAGCAACCATGTACAATTTGATATGCAGGTACGGGGACAGTATCCATGTGATACTTAGTGGATGAATGTTGCTATGCAAAGGTGATGTGCATGCACCATGTGTCATGCATCCTGATGCCATGACACCCACATGATGTATCTGCCACACCGACACCCATACGGTTGTTATCAGTATGAGCTGGTGGAGCTATAATGGTGCCGGGTATGTAGATGTGGGATATCTAGGCATGGACAGTACTCTGTGACAGCATGTTGTGTATGTAAGCAAATAGTGAACATGAGGGGCCCCATGACTGAGGACTGTGTAATGCCACATGTACCTGACATGTAGTAGGTAGCATGATATGCTTGCACCACTGTGTGTCCTGTCCAGCAGTCATATAGCCTAACATCCTGAGACACAGGGTATGATGTGATGGTGGATATGTACATTGCCAATACCAGAACGTGGAATGGTGCTGAAGGGCAATGTGAGGACAATGTCTAATCTGTTGCCCTCTGTACCACACCAACCACCCATACAATGGTATGACAGGTGGCCAGCATGTGTATGTGGCGTGCTGTGGCACACAGAAGCCCAACAATGGTGCCAGTAAAGGCATGGAGGTCATCAATGAGTGCATGAAGCACATTTGCGAGGATGTGCCCCAGTGCCATACAGAATGGTCCAGTCATGGGTGTACGAATGCAGTCCCACACGTGCAATGCAGTGCCACCCATGTGTAGTGCGATAGATGCGGCAGTGTGACGGTCAAGGTACACAATGTCCGATAACAGGCTAGCAGTGAATTCAGTGGGCTGGTGTGGAGACACATACCAAACAGGTTGGCAGGACATAACAGCTAGGGAGATCAGAAGGTGACATTGGGACAGTGTCTTAGGACATAACGTGTGCATGGCAGTACCATGTATGTGTCCACAGGGACACTACGATGTCCATGTATGGATTGCAACCCTGTAGTGAGTGAGAGTGTGTATTGTTGGTAGGTACACCATTGCCTGGCATGTTGCCAACATTATCTCAGTCTGCAATGCCTGGGTGACTGTTGTACGCGACATCGAATGTGGATGTAGCCAAACAACACAGACATACCACCACACTGCCTGAGGACCCACACTGCAATGTGCGGTAGTCATGTGTAGGTAGCTCGCCTTGGAGCATGTGATGGACCACGAGGACCCACCATGGCTGTCAAGTGATGCACCCCACACATGTGAAAATACCCACCGTGCAACAGCCTGCACATGTGCCCATACAGCAGATGTGCATGGAACATGACCACCACCGTGGCGTCTGAGAAAAGGCCAGTACCGCCATGTCTCTGTGTGGAATAGCATGGTCCCTACCATTGCGGACATGCTACGGAAGTGCACTGTGATATGTGTCAGCATAGTCATGTACACTGTCCATTTGCCGGGGTGCCATGCCATTAACAACCCCTGCCAGCAGACGTCAGTAGTACTGGCTGTAGAACACATGTACCATGTATGCTGCGATGGGTGTGTGTCCAGGGTGTGGCTAGCAGGGCCGTGAAGCATATATGTTCATCTACCAAAGGGGGGATAACCCAGGTTTAACACACCAGACACATGGAGGTATCGTGCATGCTGAGGGTAGTGTAGGTATAGTATGTGTTGTGTAATATGTCACCCAGCTAGGTGGAGTGCATGCCCCAAGCATGTGTGGGTACATGGGTGTCCATTCTAGGGAAGTGTGTGTTGCTGTCAGCACATGGCAGTAGCAACTGTCCGAGGCCCAATGTACAGTATGACAACACAGACAGCATGTAACCTGTGGTGTACAGTGTAAGCTCTGTTGCGTGTTACAATGTGTCTAGCGGTCACAAACATGGGTATCTGAACATGGAGCACCTCCGATGCATTGTGTTCGGCAAATATCCAGTATGTGTGCAAAACATTGTGTGATGTGGGATCCCCTCACCTGTGTGTGTTGCAGTCCAGGTATGTGCCTGGGAGGTATGATCCATGTAAAATCTGTACTTGCAGGTGTGCTGTGCAGAGCATGGAGGCAGGTCCCAGGAACTGCAGATAAATGTGAGTCGTGCACTAGTGTGTGTGCCTTGCTTGTGTGCAGCACAGTGGAAGGTGCAAGCATTGTCCCACATGACCCCATGCCGTGCCTGCCTGTTACAGCCCTGCTGGAGACAGTCATGTGACACTGCCACAGAGGCAGTATAGCATGTGAAGATGTACATGTGTGCTACACACCCCAGGCAGATGTCCGCAGGTCATGTGTGCCACAGCAGTGTGGTCGACCAGGACTGTCATAGTGGTCAGATACCACATGTCTGTATAAGTACAGTATGAGCATAGTCAACAGTTGCAGTGACAGAGTAGGTCAATGTACAGTGTCCCTGTGTTCAGACCACTGCCTACTGTACACTTGGCTAGACACACACCCAGAGGGTGAATATACCGGTGAGCCATCACATGTCCCAGTACATGTAGCCTGTATAATGCCATCACAGGGCGGTCACAATAACATGTGGTATGACAGACATGTTGTACCAGGTGATGTGTCATGTGTGCATATGTTGAGTTGCACAGCCGTTCACACGTCCACAACATATCAGTGCATGATGCCTAGTGTAACATGATGTGTGGAACTGCACTGTGATCCACAACAGGGTCATCTGAGACAGGTGTGTTGTGAATGGTGTAACCCATGGTTCCATGGGATATACACTGGTGCTGTTGGCTGCCATGCTGGGGGCCACCAGTGGTGCCTGCAGTGGTCATACAGACATACTGCACACATTGTTCTGGCAGGAATGTCCATTGTTGTGGATGATGTGTTGCTACGTGAAGGTAGGTGTGTGTTGTGAATGTTACCCATCCAGATGTGACGCAGTCATGGTTGTCGACAGCATCACACCCATCCACAGCTGTCAGAACCCTGTACCCAGAATGGGTGTCAGCCGCCCTCGTACTGTGTGACCTATGTGCAGATGGCGGAACACCTCCTACTGGCTGGCTAACAGTGTCATCTAGGAAGGCTATGTGATGGCTGGAATACGCCGTTATAATGTATAATGCTGGTATCCCAATGAAGTACATGGAATCACACACAGTACGCCATGGCTGGCATGTAAACCATGTACAACAATGACTGTGTGACAGACACAAACAATGTGGAGCCATGTTGAACATGCACCCATGAGAACACAAAATGAGGTATGTTGCACATATCGATGTACAACTGTCAGCTATGGCCATAGCATGGATGCAGATGCATATCCCCCACAGCAGTACCATGCCATGTAGGTAGGGGGGCATTGCACGACTACATGTGACAGTTGCGGTACCGCCACATGTACTGCATATCCGTCATGTAGGGGTAGCAGTGGTACGTGACTGTTGGACATGCCTGTACATATGACCATGTCCCACAGGATATGTGTTACGTGTGTACAACATGTGTTGTACCGTCATCAAGCTGTGAAGTGTATGGCTGCCAGTGTACCTGTGTGACATGTTCTGCAATGGGTGCAAAGGTACGCAGTAGTGCATTGCATGCACACATGCCCCACACAGGTGCATAGCCTGAACATACAATACAAAGAGGGTGTTGGATCATAGCAACCCACAAGAGGAGATGGGTATGGGTGGCAACCCACTACCACCTGTTCGGATAAGGTGTGCATGTCCATGACACATTAGCACCCGAGAAGCTAGCAGTACAGCAGTACAGGGTGGCATGCATATATGTTCACTAATACCCCTGTGTGTCCCACCACTGGCCCGTGGACAGACAGACACCAACACAATGTGCAGAATTGACATGTGCACAGCACATCACCGCTGGCTACTGTAGAACAGGCTTACTGTGTATACATGTGCACAGAAGGTCTGCGCCAGCCACACTCAAACACGTTATGTGTCGAACCCCACCATTATTGTAGCCCATGCCACAGACAGATGTTCACGCATCTGTGTATGTACGTCTGGGAATGTCCCTGGCCTAGCAGTATAGCTGTGTCAGTGTTGCGAACAACATACTGAATGGGCTGTGTGTGTGAGGTGTGCGTCATACGTGTATGGTCCGATGGATGATACCATCAGTGCCCCTGCTATGTGGACATCCCTGTCCCCATACATGGATACCTATGCTGTGCCTAACACCATGCTCCCTGTGGGAGGGATGGCACTGTGTGGTGCACCAGCTGACATGGGGGTGGCAGCAGGCACTGGATGTAGACATATGTGGTACCCATGTCAGGCCAGGCAACCATCCATGTGCACGGGATAGCAGTGTGTGGGCACATACAGCACTGTGTTGAACAATATCGCAGCACATAGCACCTGTCAGGGGTAATGTGTATGCATGGATGTGCGATACCTGCATGCACCATACACACCCCCACCAAGCAGCTTGCAGCCTACCTTGCAGAAGGCCATTGTCCACACCATGATGATAGACATGTGTAATGTCCATATACACATAGCAATGACATATGGAATGGACAGCCACCCTGCCAATATCAGTACCCCCCAGGTGGGACACATCCCAGTGCCATGTATGTGACATACCCTGCCATACCATGCAGCCCTGCCCAGCAAGGCTGCACGTGCTATCACAGTCCTACATGGTGCGATGGACAAATGGCACTTGCACTATCAACCATCCACAGCAGTAATGTGGTGCTGATGCACCCTGTGGTGTCACAGGTGCTGTGTGTTGCTGTGAACAATGTGCGTGCGCACATGCTATGCATGACCTTTCCTGCTAATGTCACATGGTTACACAATGTCCCATGTGTATCACATGTGCAATACAGGTGAGCCGTGGCAGGTTGGCCAACACCCGTACAGTGCTCTGTAGATGTACATGGCACAACACATGCATGTACAGGTGTCCATGTGTGTGTGTGTGCAGTGCCACCGCTGATGTTCATAATGGCCGCGTACGTGATGCCTAGTGACATATACACAGCATCCAGGTGAACAGTAGAACTGTTGTCACATTGGGACACGTGCCAACTGGTATGAACACAGGTGCAGGCAGGTACACATGTCCACAGCAGGCTACCATCAACATAGTGTGTGTACAGTGTGATGAGTTGACACACAGATATGATATGAAACCCACTGCTTAATGGTGTGACGGCAACAAGTCAGCTGTGTCACTGCCATGATGCATCGCAGAGATTACTGTGCAGATGTTGTACATGTCATAGCAATGTATGTCCAGCAGTATGCCAGTACATCAGTGTAAATGTGACCTGTCACCATCATTATGTCTTACAGATAATGCCACGTTCCCAGCTGCCAGCCTTCAGTCGCCAGGAGGATGACGTGATTATACCATTGCTCCACGACAACTATGAGCTACTATTCAGCCATGTGCCAAAACAAGCACAGCAGCGGGACGACATGTGGCAGGATATGCGCAGGAGGGTGAACAACGTGGGTGGCAACAACCGCACCTACCAGCAGATCCGCCGACACTGCACAGACCTAATATGGCACGCAAAACAGCGTGCCACCGCAATCGCCAGAGAACAAGGTGGGACAGGTGGTGGGCCACCAACCCAGCACCCACTCACACACACGGAGGAGCTCCTGGCCAGTCTGGGGACACCCAGGGAACAACATGCAGAAACACTCGCTGCCATCGTGGAGGTGGGTGTCTCCCAACCAACGAGCCTGGAGCTGCCTGGTAAGTCAGTCTTGCATGTGTGTATGATAACTGACGTAGGTGTGGGTGTCATAGTACACCACATAATGTACCAACACATGCCAGGTATATGGCCACACAAGCTGCATACTACAGTATGCTACGTTGTGTTTGCAGACATGTGCATAACACATGCTACCACACAGGTACATGATGTGACATGCACAGTGCTTACTGTGGCTACAGTAATGGATAATGTGTATACTGTTGTGTCGCCCCTATACAGGTACCTCTGGCGTGTCGCACAGCCATGGGTCCATCGCAGGTGAGACTGTTGCTAGTAATAGGCATGTTACAGTGTATAGATATTCCCCATGTGGCCAGGTATGACATGCACACCTGGGTCTGCTCCAGTCACGGTATACAGGTTGCACCACCCAACACACATGCCACCCATGTACAGTAGATACAACCGTTAGTATACACCGGCATGACACCACATAACCCATCGGTGTGATATGTGCAGTCAGCTATGCATACAATGGTGGAGGTGTTCTACAATGGCTGCAAGTGTAGTATGCATCAGAATGCCATTTGCGGTACGCACACAGTACCACATAGTGAGCTGTGATCTGGCCAGCACACAGGTGTTACCAGTGTGACCTATGCCCCTGCATTGTGTGCACACGTTGTGACATGGCACATGACATGTCCCATGCGCGTGGTGTTCTGACTGCAACATTGTCACACCATGGCATGACCTACGCACTACATAGCAGACATCCACAATGTCTGCATAGCCTTCGGGATTATGACACCTCAGACTAGTATGGGTGTATGTCACATGGGCCACCACAGGGATGTGTACACGATGCCCATCACACACAATTGTCCATGACCCAGTCAAACATGGCCATGGGTGATACCAACAGGCATGTTGCCACACAGTACATCTGCAGTGGGTAGTCACCGTTGCACCCTGTCCACACATAGTGCAATCATAGCTGTAGTGGACCCCCTGTACATCTGATGTGGTACACCAGACAAACGAAATGCCTGTCTGCAGCCACTGGAGGTGCCACCAATATCTACCATATACGTGCTGTGGAACAGCATGACTGTGTTGCAGACATGGCAATGCAATGCGTCCATGTTACGCATCGCACAGAAACATACCTGTGTCTTGCTGCCATGCAGTTGCACAGTGCCCGTACTCCCCACTGTACAGCTATGTACACAGCTCACACCAACCACACCTGCACAGACATCCTTGTTACACATGCATTCTATCTGTAGCCTGTACACATAACACTGCACTGTGACGTCCAGTTTGATGTGGTGCATGTGGTGGGACACCATTGTCACATGTCCACATGTTATCGCACATGTTGGCAGAGTACATGACAAAGTGACGCCAGCCAGGTGTACTGTTAACCCGCCTGTGGCCACACGGTGTATCACGGTGATGCATGCAAACTACCATGAATGTGTGTACTGCATGCCTACTGAAATGACACCTGCTTGATGTAGTGTGCACCCCAGGGCAGTATGCATACTACCACTATTAATGTCTGGCCAGCATTCACTGAGCTGTGGTGTGGGAATGCTGCATGCCATCTGCAATATCACATGCATGATGTGTCTGCATGTGTGTGTGTCTGCGTGTGTGTCAGCGTGTGTGTCTCCGCATGTGTGTGTGTGTGTGTGTGTGTGTGTCTGCGTGTGTGTGTGTGTGTGTGTGTCTGCGTGTGTGTCTGCGTGTGTGTAATGTCTGTTACAGTATGTCTTTGTATTCACAGGTGCTGTAGGTGCGTTCCCCTCCTGCGGTCCATCTGATGCTAGTGTCCCCACAGATACTAGCGGTGATGACCATATGCATGAGGCACAGGCAGGGTCATCACGGGCAGATGCTGTGCCATTGATTAACATCCCACCTATGTCCCCTTCATCTCCACACACAGTTCAGATGCCAACACATACCACATCACCATTGCCCATAGAGGAAGGACAGACAGCGTCTGTTGGCATTGAGCAGGAATGTGTGGTGGCTACAGAAGGTGCGGGTACACACCATGTTGCCAGTGTAATGACTGGTGATGTGCCACACAGGCATGTGGCTGGTGCTGCTCGTAGGAGGAGCTCTGGTAGACATGCACCTGCCGTACAGGGTGCAGCAGCTGGTATCACCAGACGCATGTTCCAGACTGTAATGGTGGCACAGGCATGTGCTGAATGGCAGAACCAAGAAGGGCAGATGCTGCAGAGGGCCACAATCCGTTCCCTAAATGAGAACATCCAGTCATTGGCGAATGCTCAACAGCAGCTTGCCGATGTTCTGGATAGGCGATTAGGTGAGATTGTTGGAATCCTCGACCGAGGCATGTCAATCCGCGAGCGTGAGTCATCTGTGCTGGAACACCTGGTAGGGGTGAGGCATAGGACACGTGGCCATAGGCCAGCAACACCACCTAGTGCAGGTCGACGTGTGCGTGCCACCTCTCATGCCCACTCACACAGTGCTGGTAGCAGCAGCAGTGCAGCTGGTGCTCCACCAACCACACCAGGACACAGCAGGCCACGTGGACGTGGCCCTGGCCGGTCCCAGCGTGGACACGGTTCCAGCGGACATGTGTCATTGGAGAGTGGCCACTCCATACCTCCACCCGGTAGTGCCCGTGCGACCCCAGGCAGGCACGGGTCACGTGGCTGCAGGCGGACACAGTGAGCCGTATAACCTCCACTGTACAGTCTGGGGCTGCCAAGTATACCCTGTGTAGGCATCACAAATGGCTGAACTGTGTACACACATACCCACACACAGCAGACAGAACTGTAGGGCTCCACCACATCCACATGCATTCTGCACAGTCATGCACCAGCCCTTACACACACACATGATGTCATCCATTGGTACAGCCTATGCCCCTGGCACACATATCACCCTGTGCATATGATGAAGCCTCTGCTGCAGCACTGTCATCCACACCATCGGTGCATGGTTATGCAAACATATTCTGATGCACATGGTGGACAAGATAGTGAGAGGTGTATGTGATACCTGTGTCCGCATAGTGCGTGATGTGTATGTTGTAGTGGTTGTGTATGACAGGTGACAGGTGTGTATGTGACGTGGGTTGTGTACTGACATCATGCAGCAGACATACCATGTAGTGCAGGTGCAGCATACATTGATCTGTGTACACGGTATGCATGACAGTTACATGTGTAGCACCATGTTGGTTCTGTTAACCTGTATGCCAAATATGGTGTACTTGCATGTGCCTACTGGGATAACTGTTATCAGTCCCCCACGTGTAGCTGTGGGTTACCCACAGGCACATCTGGCAATATCAGCATACCACAGGTACCCGCAACCTGCATGGACCCCTACATAGGTACATAGGCGCATAGGTACATACCAGGCTATGTACCCTACGGCATGTGTAAGCCTAGCCAGAGTGTGTGTGGCTTTCACCACCCCTTAGGATGAGGATACTACATCCATCAGTCCGCTGTCCCTCTGTCCAGCAGTGACACAGAGATGATGCCTGGCGCATACCTACGATCACACATCCACACGTCAGGATTACTCTTGGACAAAGTCAGTCAGGGGCTCTGCATCACATGTGCTGGGAATCTTTTCCATGTTGTAGGGGGTCTCTGTGCGATGACCCTGTCCCCCCAGCACATCCTATTTATGTCCGTGTTGAGGTTTCTGTCAGTTGCTTCTGTGCCCGTGTTTGTTTGGAGCCTAGGAGGTGGAACATGTCCATGTCACCCAGGTCGGACATGGCCGTGTATGTCAGGCACAGATCACCACAGAGCAGACGGGCTGAGAAGGTATACAGCCGGAGTCCCCTCGGTCGGGCAGCGTGTGACATATGTCTCAGCACCTTTATCCCTGTGTTGTGGAACATTTGAGGTCCTTCCGAGTGCTGCAGGTGTCAGGTTATGTACATTCCAAATGTGGCGTTGTACGCAATCATTGGTCTGATGTGTGAAGAGTACAGGGGTACAGTGACCTCCCCTGATGTGGATGTGAATCCCTTCATGACCAGGTGGGCACAGTGGAATGTCTTCCCAACCACATTGGCAATGTGAGTGTCAAGAGAGGTTACCGACAGGTTTGGTACCCATGTCCCTGATCACGTCCACCATGTTTAATGGATTACCACCTATATGTTACGTCGGGGTGAACATGTCTTTCCCAAAGGGTAGGTCTATACCTTCCCTGGCATGTAGCATCAGGCCATGGCTCTGGCACCAGTTATCCATTTCTATGAGACCCCAGTTGGATGTCCGTGTCTGATGGGGTGTTGAGTATGGTGGCCGGTGTGCAGTCATCTGCATACCTTGTCTGCCACAATCCTCCTATGTTTGCATGCACATTGGAAAGTTGAATGCCGAACAGGAGGGTGCCCAGGACTGAGCCCTGTGGGCCACCACTCGGGACCAGCTTGGAGTCTGACATGGCACCAGGAACACAAACCCTGTGGGGTTTGACCTCCATCCAGTTGGCAAACCATCGTGTGACATATGTCTCCACATCTACACTGGTGAGCCTTTCTATGATGCCCACGTGGAGTGTGGTTTGAACGCCCCCACCAGGTCATGGTAGTCTCTGCAAACCGACGTACCCCCATCAATGGCCTTAGTGACTCCTCCAAACAGGTCGACCAGGTTTGGGAGGCAGGATCTGCCCTTGACTAAGCCGATGTGGGTATGTTCCGGTATTTGCTGTACACCAATGTCTTTATTTATGGGCTCCAGTATGGACCTCCCCACAGCTTTGCAGACAAGGCTTGTCAAGCTGATAGGGCAGGGATGTCTAGAGTCCATAAGAGCACTACCCTGGTGTAGTGGGACCACAGTTGCCATATGCCATCCATCGGGGACGTAGCCCATAGTAAGGCTAAGATGAAACAGCAGCCTTATGTGCGGGGTGAGGGCCTCAATGAGGTTATGTAGCACACAGCCGGGGACACCATCTGGTCCCATTGATGCTGTGTTCACTGCTTAACAGATATCAGCTCTCTCCTGGGCATACGGGATGTTTGGGAGGCTAGACTCTGGTGGGATGGATACGTCCCCTCTTGGGGGGGGGGGTAGATGTATGCATGGAACATGTCCGCTGGTTTGTTGACAATGTCTGTGGGTTCAGTGATCATTGTACCATTCTGGAGTAATTCCGGGCATAACTGTGTGCTTCCACCCATGTTCCTACCATAGCTAAGGAAGGCCCTATGGTTGTCTTATGTGTCCTTTGCAGTACCAGTCCCACAGGCGGCCTTGGAGGATTGTATGAGTGATTGTATGTTAACGCCGGTATTAATCAGTGATGCCTTCCCTGGTACTGATATTGCTCTGTCATGTATTAGCTCTCAACTCTTGTTGTATGGCTTGTCAATGGCTGGGGTCCACCAGACCATGTGCCTGCCTTCGGTGGACAAGGTCCTGATGTTATCAGGATCGCTTGGTGCAGACATTCCTGGGGGTGCTCATAGAATGCATTTGTAAGGGTTTCAGCAGTGTGGCCTGTGTTTACCACTGGCATGGAGGCCTTGTAGGGTACCACACCGGTCATATGACGTGTGTGGTTCGCTGTGGAGAGGTCGTCACTGTGGTCTCTCATGCCAGTGGTGGGTGCAGGATGCAGATCTCCAGTGAGTTCACTATATGGTCTGACCTCACCATTGAGGGATGTACATCCTGTGTGGAGCATATCGTCCCCATGTGTGATGATCAGAACTAGTATACGTCCCCCCCTTGTGGGTATGGTGCATGGTTGTTCCACAGCATTCAGGTGTATGAACACCTGGGACCTTTGGTGTAGGGTGTTGTGTCCTGGGTAATGTTCCCGGTCTATGTATGGGTGGTTGATGTCACCCAATATGACGGTGTTGTGAGAGCATTCACACTCACCAGTGTCTTCAGGAAGGCTGTGCAGGTATCCTGGGTTTGGGAGGGTGGTCTGTAGCATGCAACAAACTGTAGGGCAGTCCTACCCATGGTTAATTGCACCTGGATATTCCCCGCTGCTACGTGCATTTCTGCCAACCTGGAGGTGTGTGTATCCTTCATGGAAATGGAGACTCCCCTCCTTCTGTGTTAGGTCCGGGTTATGGTCCTGAACGCGTGATATGGGGTATGACCCGATAGTGCTGGGGTGCTCTCAGCAGCCCTGATCAATGTTTCAGTCACAGCACTGACATCGATGTCCTCCATACTGAGGAGGGCATTTGAGGGTGTGCAGCTTGGGCGTAGACCACTGGCACTGAGCAGTATTACCCTGTCTGTTCTCCAGGTTTGTAGTGTAGGGTGGTAGGTTTATCATTCCAGCCTTGCCTGCAGTGGGCACTGTGGGGGTGGCAGGTGCCTTAGCCAAACCCTTGAAGACCAGGGGTGACAGGTGCGAGCCATACCTTGCGAAGGGGCGTGGCGTGCCAAGCATGTCATCCCAGGTATGAGGAATCTGGATCCCCTCAGACTGACACCGGTAACCAGGCACATTATCAAGGGTGACCACTTGGAGCCAGTATAGTGGCATCATACTTGATGAGGGTGGGATACTGCCCAGGGTCAGGGACATGCCGGCCTGGGCTACACAATCTGAGTGGCCCTCTATGTCTCCTTTAATGTATCCCAGGGTGGTATGTCTCCAGTCGTTGACACCAGCATGGGCAATGACCGCGTCATACCTGTACATGCTGCTGAGTGACCTGAGTGCGTGTGTTATGTGGCGTATTCCAGCGCCCGGCAGGCAGCCTACTGTGATCATTCCCTTGTTCAGTCTGGTGGGTGGGACGCCGGTGTGTCTGACAGTGGCGTCACCCATTACAAGTGTGTCTGGCAGTGTGTGTGTTGCCTTTGGGGCTCTGACAGTTTAGCACACTGACGTTGAGAACTATGTGTTGCATGTCCTATGTCTTGTGGAGGCAGTTGCTTGTGTGTCTGCTTCAGAGGGGTCGTTAGGTTCATGACATGTTTTAACAGTGCCTCCAGGTATGTCTTAGTGTGTTCATGTGTTTGATTAGCATTTGCGATAGTCACATGTGACACTGGGTTTGTGGTGTGCATGGTGTCCTTCCCCTCCCGCTTGGTCTTGCCGGTCATGGTTTGAGAGAGCACAGCCCCCTGTCTGGCTATATAGTTGCGTCTGTCACATGTATTATGTTCATTGGGGGAGGTGCGGCTTGTCTGTGTCCATGAGGCACCTGTAACAGTGCCCAGGACGCCCAGATTCACCATCTAAACAGGAGAGGTTGCTAGCAATCGACCCTTCGACATGCCAGAGAACGTGAATGCATTTGCTGTGTAACCAGGTCAGAAGGCACCTATAGGGAAGTGGGTACACAAGGGGATTCTAGGCCAGTGTAGTACTCCATTTAGTATACATGTACTTTACCTATGTAGGAATACTATGGGAGCAGGTGCAGAGCTTTTGTGATATAGAGAACAGACAGTCGGGATTGCAAGAAGAGAGGTTATACACATAAACCTGCGGAGCACGGAGCCGGATACAATGTAACGCTGCTTACACGGTACATGACACACATGTCCACACATATACTGCACCTGACGCCTGTGGTCGGTGCCACAGGCTATGGTGGACAGAGACATCACATACATGGCATGACACAGAACAGGTATGGTGACATTCTGCAGGTGTCATATGCAGTGTGCTGGCTACTGACCGCAGGTGTCACCTGTCAGCTGTGGTGCACGGTGTGCAGCAGTCGGATGCTGTACCGGTACAGGAATATGCCCGCATTCGCGGTGCGTACACCTCTATGGCACACACACCATTCTGTGCAGATGGGGACACCTGTCTGTGTGGTCAGCACCCTCACAAGACAATGCACCCACGCGCCATGTCACAGGGGGTGGTCTTGCACAGGTGGCCAGTAAGGCTCACAGGTATGGCATTGACAGGGCTGTACAATGCAGCACCAGTATGGGATGGTCACCCTGTGTGGTCAGTGTCCAGTCACAACACTATATCTGCATACACCCTCACAACAGGCAGCAGACATACACACATGTTGACACACTGACATGGTGGTGGCCACACATGTCTACACGGAGGGATGATGTGTTGCATGTACTGCACCATCCACATCGATGCACCCCACACTGAGGTAGGTACAGATCTCTACCATGGTGTACAGTGATGTGTGGCATGTGGCACATAGTCCCCCCGATCTGTGGCATACATGGGCACACATTCCTGCACACATGTTGGTGCTAGGAATGCCACACCTGCTACATGGGATTTGTGCAGGCGTGCAGCGGTATGTGGTGCATCCTGCGTACTACCACTGCATCTGGCAGCTGTGCCAATATCTGCACTTGGGAGGTGGTAGGGGTTACAGTGGCAATGTGACATATGGTCGATCACCCATGGCCGATGGGTATGCATCATGGCAGCGCTGTCATGTAAAGGTGACATAGCAGACTGTATGCACATGGCAGGGTAGGATGGTGTGTGACACACCTGTGACCAGCACCTGCACACATGCATGTGGACAAGTGTTTAAACACATGGTGTACACACAGACTGCCATGCGTGCTGTTACTATGCCACCATATGATGGCCCCCATGATGGGTATGCATGTGGTAGGGGGTTGCAACTGTGTTACGGACACCGGACACCGCTCATGAACGGCTGTACTGTGCACAGTACACGTGTCACATGTATCCCCTGTTGCCATGTGTGTATGCATTGCTACGTTGTGACATGTGTGTCAACATACATGGAAGATGGACTGTGGTATGGTATCACAGCTGTCATAGGCAAACTGTACAAGGGTATGTGTCCCAGTGAACATCGCTACACCCTGTAGGGGGTGCATACCACAGACATGTGTCTGCCTTCCCTTCATGTGTGTATTACAGCATACGCCTGTGTTATGCATGTGGTACATCACAGGCTTCGTATGTGTCCTGCGTGCAGTCCATGCACACAGCCAGGAAATCACATATGTGACATATCCGGACATTGTTTCACTGTGGTACAGCTGCAGTCATGTGTCATATCTGTGTCAGGCCCATGGTATGTGTGGAGCACGCCTGTCCATGTATACCAGTATGGGTGGACTACATCACACCTGTGGGATCATTGATAGTACATGTGTACTCTGCACGACGGACGTACACCACCACATAGTCTTTTGGACATATGTCACATGCAGTTGCTGGACCGTGAGGCATACTGCTGCACCGATGACATGGTGCTGGCATAGCAGCTACAGTGTTCACTACAGTGTGTACATGTTCAGCCTGCACCCATGACGCCTGTGCTGTCATCTGTGTGTGTACGTGTGACTGCATGTCTGTCCACCTTGTGCATGTGTACAGGTTTACCTGGCCGTGACTTGCGGTGTGTGCACTCCGTCTGCATGCCGGACGGCATGTAGCACATACTACGTGTGTGAGCATGGCCGGGTTGCTGTTGTGTGGGTGGACACACACGACGGTCCACATTCTGCCTCCCATGCTGTCGCCCCATGTGTATGCATGTCTGCACTGTGCCGATTCTAAGTGTCTGAGCATGCCCAGTAAGCAGCTGTGTAGATGGACACACAGTACAGTGCACACCGCGCCCGTCTGCATTGATACCCCGTGTGCATGCCTGTTTCCTTCGCAACTGCCACGTCTGTGGCATGGCCGGGTTGCTGTTGTGTGGGTGGACACACACGACGGTCCACATTCTGCCTCCCATGCCGTCGCCCCATGTGTATGCATGTCTGCACTGTGCAGATTCTAAGTGTCTGAGCATGCCCAGTAAGCAGCTGTGTAGATGGACACACAGTACAGTGCACACCGCCCGTCTGCATTGATACCCGTGTGCATGCCTGTTTCCCGTCGCAACTGCCACGCCTGTGGCATGGCCGGTTGCTGTTGTGTGGGTGGACACACACGACGGTCCACATTCTGCCTCCCATGCCCACCCCCCATGTGTATGCATGTCTGCACTGTGCAGATTCTAAGTGTCTGAGCATGCCCAGTAAGCAGCTGTGTAGATGGACACACAGTACAGTGCACACCGCGCCCATCTGCATTGATACCCTGTGTGCATGCCTGTTTCCCCGTCACAACTGCCACGTCTGTGGCATGGCCGGGTTGCTGTTGTGTGGGTGGACACACACGACGGTCCACATTCTGCCTCCCATGCCATCACCCCATGTGTATGCATGTCTGCACTGTGCAGATTCTAAGTGTCTGAGCATGCCCAGTAAGCAGCTGTGTAGATGGACACACAGTACAGTGCACACCGCGCCCGTCTGCATTGATACCCCATGTGCATGCCTGTTTCCCCTTCGCAACTGCCACGTCTGTGGCATGGCCGGGTTGCTGTTGTGTGGGTGGACACACATGATGGTCCACATTCTGCCTCCCATGCCGTCGCCCCATGTGTATGCATGTCTGCACTGTGCCGATTCTAAGTGTCTGAGCATGCCCAGTAAGCAGCTGTGTAGATGGACACACAGTACAGTGCACACCGTGCCTGTCTGCGTTGATACCCCGTGAGCATGTCTGTCTCCCCTTCGCAACCACTAGGTGTGAGTGGCATGGCCAGTACACCATTCGGGGGTACACACTACAGTCGGCACCGATGTCTGCTACTAGGCATGTAGCCATGGCCAATGACATCCTGCATAGCCATGGTGACCATCCAGGTGACTCATATGTGGTTGTTATGCCACAATGGCTGCCTACATCCTGCACGCCGGATGCCCTCTCATAGGGTATACTGTATGTGGTGCATCCCGTATTCATGTCGTGATATACTGCTCCGTAGTTAGTTGGTGTTCCCGACTGCAGCACTACCGTGTTACTGTACGGCCACCTTGGGATGATAACATGCTGTGTGACTGCGCACTCTGTCTTCATTCCCTATCGGCTGCCTTGCCTCTGCAGATGATACCACCCACCTAGGGGTATGCCTCCTGACAGTGCTGTGCTCAGTAATCTCAGTAGCGCGTTCTGTAAATGCATCATGCTGTAGTGTGTTCATGTAGGTAGGGGTAGGTTCAACTCCCGGCCCTTCCCTGTGTGTGTGTGAGGTGTGTGTGTGTGTGTGTGTGTGTTTCCAGCTGCCTCTGCAGATGAACATGCTTTTAGACGCTTCGCAGCACATACGTTGGCTATTGTCAGCTATTCCCTTACGGATGATGTCACCCGCCTAGAAGTATGCCTCTGACAGCGCTGTGCTCAGTAATTTCGGTAGTGCGTTCTGTAAATGCATCATGCTGTAGTGAGTTCATGTAGGTAGGCGTAGGTTTGACTCCCGGACCTTCCCTGTGTGTGTGTGAGGTGTGTGTGTGTGTGTGTGTGTGTGTGTGTTTCCAGCTGCCTCTGCAGATGAACATGCTTTTAGACGCTTCGCAACACATACGTTGGCTATTGTCAGCTATTCCCTTACGGATGATGTCACCCGCCTAGAAGTATGCCTCTGACAGCGCTGTGCTCAGTAATGTCGGTAGTGCGTTCTGTAAATGCATCATGCTGTAGTGAGTTCATTTAGGTAGGCGTAGGTTCGACTCCCAGACCTTCCCTGTGTGTGTGTGTGTTTCCAGCTGCCACTGCAGATGAACATGCTTTTAGACGCTTCGCAACACATACCTTGGCTATTGTCAGCTATTCCCTTACGGATGATGTCACCCGCCTAGAAGTATGCCTCTGACAGCGCTGTGCTCAGTAATCTCGGTAGCGCGTTCTGTAAATGCATCATGCTGTAGTGAGTTCATTTAGGTAGGCGTAGGTTCGACTCCCGGACTTTCCCTGTGTGTGTGTGTGTGAGGTGTGTGTGTGTGTGTTTCCAGCTGCCTCTGCAGATGAACATGCATTTAGACGCTTCGCAACACATACCTTGGCTATTGTCAGCTATTCCCTTAAGGATGATGTCACCCGCCTAGAAGTATGCCTCTGACAGCGCTGTGCTCAGTAATCTCGGTAGCGCGTTCTGTAAATGCATCATGCTGTAGTGAGTTCATGTAGGTAGGCGTAGGTTAGACTCCAGGACCTTCCCTGTGTGTGTGTGAGGTGTGTGTGTTTCCAGCTGTCTCTGCAGATGAACATGCTTTTAGACGCTTCGCAACACATACCTTGGCTATTGCCAGCTATTCCCTTACGGATGATGTCACCCGCCTAGAAGTATGCCTCTGACAGCACTGTGCTCAGTAATCTCGGTAGCACGTTCTGTAAATGCATCATGCTGTAATGAGTACATGTAGGTAGGCGTAGGTTCAACTCCCGGCCCTTCCCCGTGTGTGTGTGTGGGGTGTGTGTGTTCTCAGCTTCCCTAGTAGAGTGTAGTTATTTTAGATTCTTGGCAACACATACCTTGGCTATTGGCGGCTATTCCTTTACAGATGTTGTCACCTACCTGGACATGTGCCTCTGACGGTGCTGTGTTCGGTGGTCCACGTAGCGCGTTCCATACCTGTGTCATACTGTTGTGCGGTTGGGTATGTGGGGGTGTGGTCAATCACCATGCCTGCCAGATGTGCGTGTGTGTCTATGCTCCCAGCCGCATGGGTTCATAGGGTCTGGCTTTAGAGTTTCTGCAGAACACTCATATCCTGCCGCCATCCCTGTGTTTGTGGATGGTGAGACGCAGCTCGTGGGCTGCCTGTGTGCCTGCTGTGGTTGGCGACCTCTGTAGCGTGTTCTCCACGTGCACCCTGCTATGGTGTGGTGGGGTGGTGCTGTGTACGTTACACTCACGGCCTTGCCACATGTGTCCGTCTGTATCTCTGTCGTTGTATATCTACATACCTATGTTCTGCCCATAGTGCTGCTCTTGCATGGACAGCTGTCTGTCCCATGTATCGCATATTTGCACGGCTGACACATAGAACTGTGGTACGATGCATATCCACTCATTGTCCATGCAACGTCCGTATTCCAGAACACCCTAGAGACATCTGCTGGATATCGTGGCAGACAGCTATCCTTGCTGTACTGACACTGTTCCCGTACACGCCATAAACCTTGTGTATAATTGCCTATTTATGGTGTGTGTATGTCTAACTGTGCTGTATGCATGGTCGTGTGTGTGTCCCGCTATAGCCATCTGTGCAGGTGTCGCCACTATGGGTAATCCTTGTGGACCGCTATTTCATGTGCACGTCTGCACATACCTGCAGACCGTACTACCCCTCCTACGGCAGCGGCCTTAGATCGACCACTGCCCTAGGCTATGGGGCTCCATGGCGCCCACCACCACAACACATGGTGCCCCCATCCTGGTGTACCTACATGACATACCTACTAGACAGGTGGCCCTACTAGTGCGGCGCCCTAGGCAGCCACAGGATTGGCATATGCCTACGGCCGGCTATGAGCACATCACAAGGCATACGTTTATAATACCAGAGGGGGGACCTCATCAACTATGCTTTAGAATGCGGATTTAGATGGATTATTAGGTGGAGGGTTGACCACACACCAGGGCTGACTGATGAAACACTGATGAAGCCTCTCTTGAGAAGCAGGTGGCTTAAACCCCCGTAACAGGAATGTAGTTTATGTATAGATATACAGTTAACACACATTAGTCCACTCTTTCAGTTGTTTACCACTGTATTACATTGATATGATATACATATTTCTATATATATTGTTAGATCTTTGATTGACGAGTATTAGGCATAGTACAATATCATATAATACATGTGTTAATAGGATGTTTTTGGAGATGTTAATATATGTGTGTGTAGTTAACATTGTGTCTGTGCTTTATATGCTGTGGTTAAATGTTCATTGTTTGCTGAGAAATTGACCAATGAAAGTGTAAGTAGGGATATTTAAAGCCTGGATGCTTTTAAGTTATGTGTAAGTCTGACAGAGCCTACGGGTGAAAGCGCTTACATGTCTATGAAGGAACCTTTGTATACCATTTGTGACCTGTCCTGGACAATGTCGACGTTGACTGTTTCATCTACCTATGTGTGTTTTGGATTGTGTGCCATAAGGTGCCAGCGGTTCTTTGATGTTGATTCGGTGTATTCCATGGTCAAATGACATTAATCCTATTAATTCACTGAAGGATGTTCTTTATAAGTGGTAACGCCATAGTTTAACCATCCTATGACCTTCCTAGCTGAAGTTGTTATTGTGCCATTGGTATGTGTTCCACAGGTCGCCCATTTGTTCCGCGGTATGGAAGCGAGTGATCCCCATTTTGGTGCTGGCAGATTGAGTGCTGTGTATGCCGGTATTCGCACGGCGGTCTGACTTTGTATGGGGAGTGTCTACTGTAGTCCCTATCTGTATTTCCTGTGTTATGCCTTACTGCAGCTGTGTAATTCCACCAGGTTTGCGGTTATGGGTGCCATCTTGGTCGTACGCTTGTCCATCCATAGGAATTGCCTACTGGACACTGGTATAGGACAGTACACATTTCACACCTGCATTTAGCATTATCCGGTGGATGCTTTGCATTATTAGTGGGGAGTAAGGCATGTGCTATACCCACATCCCTCCCACGGGGTGGGACAACGGATTATCTGCCAAACAACACCGAGCCCCATTTTTGCATACCCACGATCCCATGGCTGCAACCCTCGACGGTACCCATTACACATCCTTCATGTGTGCGGGACTGGGATGTGGACGCACTTCTATGGACTCGACCATCTGGGGATTTCTGCTCATATGTCCTGCATTTCATGGACACTTGTCATCAACCTTAAACATGCTGGTGGTGCATATGTCTAGCTGTGCCGTAGTCACGGCTGTTACTCCTTCAGGGTCGCTCACTCGCATCTCGTAGATATTGCATAGGGTTAAATTTTTGGGGTCCTACAATGGACACCAATGTGCATATGTAAAGTGTAGAACTTGTTGGACTGTGTCCATCTGGCCAGTGGGTTTGACTGCTGCTGTATGTTCCCCAATCGCGGATGTCTGCTTGACTACCCATATTATGTAGTGCTACGACATCCAGGTTTTTCAAACCTGAAACCAAATGGTGTAAATCCAATGATGCAGGTTAACAACTGCTTTAACTAATCCTCAGATTTCCCAATAGGAAATTTCTGCCACTGTATTGTCAAAATAACACAACCAAAACATGTAGATCCTATTAATTCATTGAAGGATGTTCTTTATAAGTGGGAACGCCATAGTTTAACCATCCTATGACCTTCCTAGTTGACGTTGTTGGTGTGCCATTAGTATGTGTTCCACAGGTCGCCCATTTGTTCCACAGTATGGCAGCGAGTAATCCCCATTTTGGTGCTGGCAGATTGAGTGCTGTGTACACCGGTATTTGCACGGCGGTCTGACTTTGTATGGGGAGTGTCTACTGTAGTCCCTATCTGTATTTCCTGTGTTATGCCTTACTGCAGCTGTGTAATTCCACCAGGTTTGCAGTTATGGGTGCCATCTTGGTCGTACGTTTGTCCATCCATGGGAATTGCCTACTGGACACTGGTATAGGGCTGTACACATTTCACAGCTGCATTTAGCATTCTCCGGTGGATGATTTGCATTATTAGTGGGGAGTAAGGCATGTGCTATACCCACATCCCTCCCACGGGGCAGGACAACGGATTATCTGCCAAACAACACCGAGCCCCATTTCTGCATACCCAGGATCCCATGGCTGCAACCCTCGACGGTACCCATTACACATCCTTCAGGTGTGCGGGACTGGGATGTGGATGCACCTCTATGGACTCGTCAATCTGGGGATTTCTGTTCATATGTCCTGCATTTCATGGACACTTGTCATCAACCTTAAACACGCTGGTGGTGCATATGTCTAGCTGTGCCGTAGTCACGGCTGTCGCTTCTTCTGGTAGTACGATAGCAGCTGGATGATATAGCGTACGGATCAATTTTTGGGTCCTACAATGGACACCAATGTGCATATGTAAAGTGTAGAACTTGTTGGACTGTGTCCATCTGGCCAGTGGGTTTGACTGCTGCTGTATGTTCACCAGTCGCGGATGTCTGTTTGACTACCCATATTATGTAGTGCTACGAAAACCAGGTTTTTCAGAACTGAAACCAAATGGTGTACATCCAAAGATGCAGGTTAGCAACTGCTTTAAATCATCCTCAGAAATCCCAATAGGAAACAGTCGCCACTTTATTGTCAAAATAACACCACCAAAACAAGTAGATCACGAGCACTTTCGCCCGGTCTTACCGGGCATTTTCGAGTGTAAGTAGCTAAAACAAATAACTGAATAAATAATAATGAATAATTTAATAATCAAAATGATAATATGTTATTTGGACAATAGCTTCTGCTATTGGCATACAATGCTGTGGGTGGTGCCGGTTACCATACATATGGCTTTCTCAAAAGCCGACTTCACACTTCTAAACACTAGTGTGGTCTCCTTTAAGGCCCCTGAGCCAGTGGTAAACATTACTCAAGCCACTGAATCACTTACATATGCCTTCTACCAGCACCTACAGTACTGCATGGATCAGGCAATCCCTTACACAACTGTGAGTCTTTGTACCAATGCCAAGCATCCAGTCTGGTGTACCCCAGCCATACACAAGCTCTACAACGAAAGGAGGTGGCTACTACAAAACAGAGCAGAATCCTTGTAAGGTATGACACCCTTGCTTATTATATGTGAAGAACTACAAGCTCTCATGACATCATCCAGGGCAAATCCGACAGATATATCACCAAGGACTCGACGGACAATCATACGGCCTTCTTTAGCTATGTTGGACACCTGGGAGGCCACTCTCAGATATGCTCGGACTGGGTTCAGGATGATGTGACGTTTACTGAACATACACACATTGCCAACATACTGGCTGACAGGTTCGGTGCAAACATCTCCCCCCACCTCCCCCCCCACATGGAGAGATGTCTGTTACAGAGGATTGTGGACCCTGAAACTTCTGTAATGCACAGGTGGGACATGCTCTCCCCAAGGCAGTGAACACAGCATCCATGGGACCAGATGGTGTCCCGGCTGCGTACTCCACAAACTCATTGAGGGATTAGACCCACAGTTAGGATGGCTGTTTCATCTTAGCCTCACCTCAGGTAACGTACCCAAGTTGTGGCACACGGCGACTGTAGTCCCACTTCACAGGGGCAGTGCCTCCACTGACCCTGGTAATTACCATCCCATTAGCTTGACAAGCCTTATCTGCAAAGCCATAGGGAAGGATCATAATGGAACTCATAGATGACGACATAAGGGACTTGCATACTTTGCATCCAACCCAGTTTGGCTTGGTCAAAGGCAGATCATGCATTTAAAACTTGGTTGACATTTTAGGAACAGTCACCGAGGCCATTGATGAGGGTCAGGCAGTCCATACAGCCTACCTCGACCTGGCAAAGGCCTTCAACACACTACCCCCCTCAGGTATCATTGATAAACCCATCGGCTTGCATGTGAACCCGTACATCGCAGGATGGGTTGCAAACTGGCTAGGTGACACAACCCACATGGTCATAGTTGCTGGCACCATGTCAGACTCACAGCCAGTCACAGGCGGTGTCCCACGGGGCTCAGTCCGGGGTCCACTCTTTTTCTGCATCTACATTTCCAAAGTACAAGCAATCACAGGGGGGTTATGGCTGACAATGTTTGCAGATGACTGCGAACTGGGTGCCATAGTGGGACGGACATCTGACACAGATATCCTTCAGAAGGGCCTCATAGATATGGATATCTGGTGCCAAGGACATGGCCTACAGCTAAATGCCGGCAAATGCATAGTCATACCCTTCGGGAAGAACATGGTTACCCCTTGCTGCCATATAGGTGGCAATCCACTGAGCACAGAGGGAGTTACCAGGGATCTGGGGACCCAGGTTGTCAGTCACCATTCGTTCGACACACATGTTGCTAATGTAGTTAGGTAGACCTTCTACATTGCACACCTGATGGTGCAGGGATTCACATCTAGATCACGGGAGGTCATCGTCTCCTTGTACTCATCACTCATTAGACCTATGATTGAGTACATTGCCCCATTCGGAGGATATCTGACCCGACATCTGCAGCAGCTGGGAAGGCCCCATAGGTTCATCATCAAACAGATGCAGGGTGTCAGGTATTTGTGTTATGCTGCCCGACTGAAAGGACTCCTGCTCCATTCAGTCACATACCACTTGCTCAGTGGTGACCTGTGCCTGACATACAAGGCCATGTCGACCCATATTTGATGACTATGCTTCACCTAATGGATCTACATCCCTCAGAACCACAGGGGCAGGTGACGTGAACCTTGACACGGTCATTAATGGAATGTGTTGGAGGGACAGATTCATCACCCAGACACTCACTATGCTGTGGAACAACATCCTAGCACATGTGAGGCAGAGCGCCTCGCTGGCCTTGTTCGAGGGGGATCTTGACCAATGGATGGGGGATTGCAGATATACCCCAGGGATTACTTCATTGTCACTGCTTGACAGAGGTACAGCAGTATAATAGGCATTGTTATCTTTGGACTGGAGGGTTGGCAAAGGCAACATAACTATGAGCTAGGGTTATAGCTGCCCTTGGGCAGATAGCCTACTATGTACCTATGGACCTATGAACCTATGTTCATAGTTTGTCCCATTCACACTTGTCTATCCCCTATCCTCATTCGTATGTGTATATTTCTGTGACACATGATTGAACTATGTATTACATGCAGGTATGCTGTGTACAGTGCACATATGTCACGGTTGATTACAGTGTATCTGTGTACCTACCTCTGTGATACTGAGGACTACCACACATCCTTCACAGCATTACATGCATATGTCCATACTATTATTCGTTGGCCTGTGGGGGGTTGTTGGGGCAACGGTTACACGTGTCTCTGTTTGTGCACGCGTCATGGTGGTCTTTGACCTGCCTCCGTTGCTGTCGTGGGATGGACGTTAGTGTTGGTGTGTGTTTGGGATGTGTTTCCACTGCCGGTACATCTGTGGGGGGTGGGGTTGGCACATGTTCCTCTTTGCGGGGAGCCCCATCCTGGACATTTGTGTCATGCGTCAACACTTGGCACATGCCATATGTCCTGTGCTATTCCCACAATCGTGTATGCCTTCCTGCATTACTACTGCGTGTTACTGGCAGTTTGTATCTGGTACGCATGGCTATTATGTTGGATAGCTTGGCCTATTCCCATGCTATGACATACCCATTCATCCAGGCATATACATGTTATTTCATCCTTTGCATTGGCCGTGGGTGTTTGGCCATCCGGCAACGCTATTCTCAACATGTGATGTCCCATCTTCACCTTCTGTGCATGTGGCACCCTGTTGGGGCGTCCTGCTTGGTGGGCAGATGTTCCACCGTATGTGTTGTGTTTGACATGTCGGCATAGCTAATCATCAGTACGGTGGCTGAACATACTGCCTTGTCCAGATGTGTACAGTTATGGGCACCGTGGCGTGTGCACACCTATGGGGTTTCGACAGGTCCATACCACATGCGGGATGTACACATTCTGCCGACACATTCACATGCAGCCATTTGGATATCTGTACCTGAGGTGGGATGTTAACATGTGGGGTACATATTTGCCTGCGTGGCACTGCCTAGGACAATACTTCTTACTACATTTCAAGTATACCCGTTGTGTGTAGGTGTACAGCTGCGCAAGACTGCTAGCTGGGTTGGGTGCACGGTCGTACATGGGTGCGGGTTACATGCTATGACGGGGCTGTTGTGTATTACATTTGCATGCATGGGTTCTGCTTCTGGATATTACGCTTAGGCATACGCCGTCCTATGTGTATGCGACGGGCACGTTGCTGGGTGTAGTACATGTTGCTATGCACATGTTTGTCTGTGTTTAGGGTATCTGGTTTCCTTCTTCTTATATCGACACGGCTACCCGGCTGTGTACTCTCACTACTGCTGGTGACCATGCCCATGTGGCTAGTTCTGTGTAGGTGCGGCGCGCTGACATGCTGCGGTACACCTTCACTGGGTATGCCCACTGACAGTGCATTGCGTGACGGACACGGTATTACGCGTATCCTTTGTTCCTTGGATGGGTACAATTTGGACTTCGTGGGTTAATGTTTGGTTCTCCGTTTTGTGTGGACGGGTACTATGTTGCATACTCTGCGTACGTTTCATTATCCACGGACCCTGGCTGGTGCCGTTACTATTGCAGGCCGCCTGTGGAAGTCAGCACTTTAGGTTGCTCATCGCCTGCCGGCTTGGCCACGCCTACGGCCGCATCCTACTTGGGCTCGCTCACGTGCCCTCTGCATGTGTCTGTGGTTGCGGCGCACACTCATTACTATGCATATGGTGCTGCTACGCCGATTATACACTGCACTGCCGGCGCAAGCCTTACACCGGCCTTGCGCCGAGCTTCATGAATCCCGGGGTGAGACTGTATACTGTATTTTATATTATGTAGAAAAAAATGCAATAGATACATTTTGTAAGATCTTTAATTTTACCTATACACTTTTTAATTATTTAATTCCTGAGTATAAGAAAGCAAATGGGCTTGTTGTTTTGATTTCAAAGCACTAAGTATTCCTTGCAGGTAATAGCAGTATACCCTATACACAACATAAAACTACTTCAGACTACACTGAAAAAGGTTATTCAGGTTTATTTCATCTCCATAAGCTACTCACCTTCACTTTCTCCTTTTACAATAGATAGGATGTCTACTTATCACAGCACATACCACATTTATGCTGTGCAGATATATTTTCAAACCAACAGAGCTATGAAACTGCCAACCATTAACTAATAAATTAAATCTCTCTTCCTGTAATTACCTCTCACTTATCCAATGGCTCAAAAAAAACCCTCCAAAAGAAAAACACTTTTTAAACAAATACTGGAAAAAAAAAATCCACAAACTCCCTATCAAATAAAGGACAGCAACAACACTCCTACTGAAAATACTGAAAATACGTAGATTCACAACACATGCCCCAAACAAGGAAAACAACTTCAAAGCTTTAGAAAAAACTAACAGAAAATGCACCTTCTATTAGCATATCAGGTTTTCAAGCTCCTAAACAACTATTCCCCCTTAGCAGCTAAACTAATAAGAGATCTACCCTGCTATAGCCTAAGAAGTGAAAGCCAAAATATATCTTCCTTATTCCAGCCTAAAACTAAATTTGTTGGACAGACCTCTGGTTCTCTCTTCTTGCCCTCCCCCCATGCCGGCTCCTTTACTATAGTTGGTTTGAAGCTAGAAGTCCACTTCCAATACTTGCTAAATAACAATGCTTCTCTTCCAGTCACAGTACTTGGTCTCCATATTTTTTCTACCCCAGCATAAACATAAAGCCGCATTACTCTTCTCTCTCATTCCTCATTTCACCTCAGGCTAATATTCTTCCTTCACTCACTTTTTTTTTCAATTTCTAGAATAAGCTCACATTTTAACCTCTGCAAGAATCATAAATACCCCTTGTAGCAAATCACATTTTCTTACTGAAGTATATTACTATTTACTTAAGCCAACCTAACTGCATTTCCTAAGCATCTTTGTTAATGTACTTCTGCTTTCATCTCATTTCTGATTAATTTACCCCTTTCAAGATGTGTTGCTGTACCAGTAATTATGTTTACATTTTTGTGCATTGTATTCATGCAGTCAAGTTGCACCTCTACTAATCAGACATGCCTTCCATCTTCCATCAAGTCATAGAGCCTTCCAGAAGAATGTTCTACACACCTGAAGCTGCTTGCTAAATCATATTTTTTATAGGTGACACAAAGCGAAGAATATAAAGTCAAAATGTCAGCAACACTATAAAGCATGAATGAAGCTACTATAATGATAGTAGTCAGCATATTTTTCTATCATTACAATCAAACACACCATCTTTCTGATTTTGTATTGTCCTTTATAATGTCATTGTTTATTACTCAGTTGTGGTACTAACTTAGTTAAATTGATGTTTATCTATTTGTATATATGACCTTATGCTGTACTCAACTGCCAAAAATTGAATTATAATTGTGAAACCCTGTGAAGAGGGGAAACAGTGGTCAAAGTCAGCCACAATTGCTCCCATGCAAGACAAATGGCCACTGGATTGGTTGATATGGACTTGGCATTTTGTAACCAGTGATAGTAGGCCTCAAGCTGAAATGAGTCCAAAGAATGCATTCTGTGGTGAATAGCATGGAAAATTAGCTGAGCAAAATCCTGTCCCTCCGTAGTATCGCAGAGGAAATAATCAGGAAAAAAGGATGCCCACCCATATGACAGATGAACTCAATGGTGAATTTAAAAGGGATATTGTTGACTTAGATATTAAAATCTCAAAAAATTATCCAGTTAGCATGACCCAAAAATGAGTCAGTAATGAAAGCCAGTCTTGCAGGAAGATCATTGCACTGCTGGGAAGATGATAAACTAAGAGGGAGCTACATTTTTGTCCATGCTGGTTGATGGTTTCTCTAAGTAACTATTGAATGCACCAGGTACTTGAGACATTTTGTACCTAGAATTGATGGAAATAGTTACAACCCCCACAAATATTTCCCAGCCAGGCACTGGAGGGCAAATGTAATGAAGGCTGCAATGGCCACAACACACATAGTTCTCATTCAACTAGGTTTTGTTTTGGTAGTGAGGTAATCATCCTATTGAAAAGGTCAGAGACAGTTGTATACTTCTTAGGGAATACAGTGATAATTGTGAGAACTGGAGCTTGCACAACTGCAGGTCCAGAATAGTGAGTGACACGGTTACAGAAGATTGAATATTCACCATTAGCACTGCCCAAGGCAATACCAAATAATATCAAATATCTGTACAGTTAAAACAATCATAGAGACCACATTAGCATAAATATGGTTTGGTTAGTACACTTGCTTCATCTTTGATAATCAGGAAAGGGTCATTAAATATGAAAGCTTATTTTTTGGGTTTCCCAAGCACTGTCTTAATTTGAATAAGTAATCCCTAGTTTTCAGATGCTGTAGACCATCGACATACACTGGATTCACTTGAGAAAACTGATATGAGGCAAAGAGTCTTAAACATGTTTCTTAACTCCTTACCGTGACTTTTCATGTGATTTCTAGAAACAATTCAAATAAATCAGGACTAACACAGGAATTGTACCCAGTTCCCTACTTTCTCTCTTTATATAAACAAACAACCCTATGACCTTTCTAACCTTAACTGCATCATATGTGTAGACAATGTAAGCCTATATACTTTGGATATAAATTTCCACAAATAATTAAGTTATAAATTGCTCTAAAATAATAGTTATAGTGTTTGGATGCCCAATTCAGGCTAGCTCACAACTGTAATACATGCTTACATGTCTAACCACAGGGTGCAGAAAACACAGAATTCCAGCAATTAAAATAACTCAGTATAAAGGCTAATCATCACTGTACTATCATATATCAGATTGGTACCATCTTGCAGAATATTGTATCCACAGGTATTGCAGGCTGTCCAAAAAAGAAAGAAAGAAAAAAATGTGCAGCAACTGGAAAGTGGATCTTTTATTACAAAAACATCCAAAAAGAAGAGGTTTCCTGTTGATATTTTAATAAGCTGTCCAGTTGCCAGTGATTGCTCAGTTTTTATACTCTTAAGTTATTGACTGTATGACTAAGAATATTATAGGTTTTTCATCCTACTCACACATGAAACTAGAGTCATGAGCATAGTTGGCACAAATGTGCTTATTCATAGAGTATGCACTTATGGTGGTAGCATTAAACTTCACTCAGAATACTAAGACCTTGCAAGTTTTGAGTAACAAAGTACATCTCTTTGGCTAAGACTAACTAGTGATCCATAATTGCCAGATTCATACTTTTACCAAAATAACTTTTAAATTGCTGTTCTCAAATTATCACCCACCATTTACTTCCGGTTTCTGTTCTACAATACTGTCATGCTCATTACAGTCAGCGAAACAAGAAACCTTCTAATTTGTTAGGACAACTTCTAACCTTGTACTTGGGAAGAGGACTTTTTCTGAAATAACTCCAGAGCCACCTGGAACAGCTTGCTTCAAAATATCAGACATTACACAGAGTAATCTACATTCAGGAGCAAATTTCTGAACTCACAGAGGGCCACATTCCAAAGGAGTTTCTGTCAGTGTAAGTTTGCCCTGATTTAGAAAGACTTGCTGTTAGTGTAGGTGACTTACTTTGGTGTAAGGTCTATCTGTAAATAGAGTCTGTATCAGAACATGGAATGAATAAAATTGCGAATGCTCTAAAGGGCATAAATGCTGGACCTCAAATTCATTATCAGCCCCCCACACCCCCCGCTAAATATATATTCCAACTCCAAGATCGCACTACAGTGAGGAAAGGGCAAATATTCCAATCTTCACTGTACTGTGATCTCAAAAAAAGCACTTCGAGGACTGGCATTTTCGATCTTTAGAGTGTTCGTGACTTTAATCATTCGATGTTCTAATATAGACTCCTGTAAATAGACTAACAGTGGTGATCAGATTCTAAAAGATCTGCTGTCAGTGTAAGTGTCCCTTACATCACTTATACTGAGATCGAGTCGTTTGCAATAAGACTCGTGAAAGAACTGTTTCTAAAAAAATAGGTAAATGGATCTAAGTAAGATTATAGGGCTAGAAACTTTCATTTTATAGTGAAACCTGTTACATGCAAACAAGAAATTATGGTTTACTATTGAAATGTCGAACGGCACTACATCAACTGTACTATAATCGAACACGGAAGTTCGAAAATAGCAATGTCGATGACAAAAAAACAATCTAGGAATGGTTTTTACATGGGTCGAGGTAGGTGTTCAGTATTATTCAGAATTACAAATATCTCCCTTACCTTGACCCATGTTAAAACACAGTCCTAGATTGTTTTTTTGTCGTTGACATTATTATTTTCGAACTTCCGTGTTCGACTATAGTACAGTCGATGTAGTGCCGTTCGACATTTCAATAGTAAACCGAAATTACTATGTAATTGAATACATCGACATTATATGAAATTATAAACTGCATTAATTTCTATAGAATCCAAACCAAATGGTACAAATGGTCACACAGACACAAGAAAAAACAGCCAAGGTTGAATATTAACAGTGTAACACCTTAAACTCTCTGTAGTGGAGGTCCATGGGATATATGTCAATGATCCCTTAAGGACATACTAATGTTTCTGTTAACTTGTATTTCTTACATTTTAACTTCTTCTAATACCTTGAACTGTTATTAACCCTACTGCAAATTAACTTTTCTGTCTTACTGAACTGATTCTTTTATTGGAACTAATATGATTGATCTATGTCAAATTCATGTGGACCTACTTTAGCTCCTATGCATTACCAATTATTTATGCCAATATGGCTAAAATAGTCCTTGAACGTATTGCACTAACCAGTTATGCAGTAAATTAAAGCAAATAAACAAAAATATATGCATTCCATCACAGATGCAACAATCTAACAAATAATGGCTGAACAATTTTGCTACACTGTTGCAAGAGACTTTTGCTTCACTACTGGGAAATAATAATTATTATCCATTTATTGTGCAGCTTGCAGTCTGTGACCCAGTCCTTTTGTGTTCCAGATGATGTAGGAGAAGCTGCTGTAATACTGCATTATTACCTTTCAATGTTCCACCTCAATACTTTATTCTGAACTAGAATGTACATTTTTTGCATTTTTCTATAGTAAAATAATAAAGCTTTAAGTGTAGGTTTATTATGAATAAAATTACACAGGTGATCTCTTTGGGGCCTTATATACACATTTCTGCCTTTCACTTCATATGTCAACACTGCATCACCTCTATTAACTTCTTATTCACTTAACATCAAGTCTTGGTACAAGTTAAGAACTTTGCAAAATCCTAACAGTACACATATACACAAATAATTGCAATATATGAATATACATACAAATATTATGTTATGATCACCTTTTTAATCATCACATAAAACATAATATGCAGTCATTTTGCATAATGTCTCACAATGTCTTATGTTGCATACATATTTTTAACAATCGTTTGAATCTTAATACATATTTTCCTTACATTATGCTCCATAGACTAATGGTATCTGTTTCACTTTGACTTTGCAAATAGTTTGAATAAGGTACTTGCCAGTTTATCATAAGATATGTGCTCCATACACAGATTCAGTTTTATACTCTAGTAAATTATTTGGCACACATTTGAAAACCTTTCTGTAGTACTTCTACTAGTTTCCCAATCTTAAATCTGAGTCTCTTGCCTCTTGAAGGCATTGTATTTGACAGGTATCCTTGTTGATATTATCCATTATTAACTCCCTTATTACTTCTGATGACTGAAGCTATTCATAATATTTTTCCCAAAAACATTTTTATTAAATTTTGTTAATAAACATAGACATAAAGTATTAAAATAAACAATATGAAATATAATAACTATTTACACTATATACAAAATCCATGATAAACATTTGTTTTATCCAAGAAAGGTAATCAATATTTATCTAACAATCTCTCCACTTTTTGGCAAGCTAGTCTTTTATGTATTACATTTGATGATATCTGATATTTTGCATTTCTTTTTACATACAAATTTTGCTATTGAAATAAACTCAGAAAAAATAAGATCATGCTTATTTTTCCAGGTCAATGTAATTATTATTTATTATTCATGATTTTTGATGGTCTCCCTGCTGACTGCTTTAAAAGTTCCTCATTTTCCCCTTTTGCATATCTGTATAGTAGCACCAAACTCTTCAGAAATATTTCAATAACAATGTATACAAAGGTGCTATTTAAAGGGTGTTTTTTTATTCTCTGCTAACAGTTATGAGTTATATTTACCATTACAGTCTACTTACATCAGTTTATGAGAAAGCAGTAATGAAACAGTACAGTTATTTATGTTGTCTGGAAGGCATGTGTTTCCCAGTCAATTTCCAGAATTGATAGACTTGAGAAATAAAAATATCAAACCTTTTAATATTAAACTGTACCAAGTTGTTCAGCTAATGCTTAACTATGTCAAATGATTCACGAACCAGGCTACTAACACAGCTCTCATAAACAATTAACTAGTTTGGGAAGCTGCACTAGATGATTTACTAAACTCCTCCCTACTCAGTGAGCTAACCACCTACCATCCTCATATAGCATTCACATCATGGGGTACATAGTTTGCTGAGCTGTTTTACAACTTGCTAGATATGCACCTTTTCCTTAATTAAATGCAGTGCACAAAATACAAGTGAAGTGTAATATTTACTGTAGTGGTTGTACCACTACAATAGGTGCATAAAACATCAGCTGTTCAACAGAAATCCTGATACACTGAGTAGAAATGGAGGGAGCTTAGCATTAATTATGTTTCTGTATCATAAACTGGCATACTGGAGGCAGCCAACATAAAGAGCCTGTGCTTGATGTTTTCTATACTCATTGTCAATAACAGCAATATTTTATTACTATCATCCATATACATATTCCTCCTAGATTTCAATGTGAAAATGTATTAGAACATGTAAAATAAAAGAAATAGTTAAATAATAGGTGTATTTATATAATAAATGACATACTAGTTTGGCAACAAGGGGCTATCTCTCTATTCATCTTATGAAGTTGTAGGACCACAAGTGAATGAAGTGATTTTTGTTGTGTTCTGTACATGTTTTGCAGAACATCCATATTCATAATTTAGATTCATACAGTCAAAAAAGGAAATTTTTCCAGAAATGATGTGGTAGGCTTGAAAGCCATACTGCCAGTTGTAAGTGTTGCATTTTTCAATAAAGGCTTATGCTACGTCTTAGTAAAATAAAATCTATTGGGACAGAGCCTGAATGGCTAACTGAAAGCAGCAGTATTTTAGAGCTCCATATAACTAGTTAAATAAGACAGGAACAAATATTCTTTTTTTTCTTCAAAGTATAAAATCTTATAGATAAAGAACTAATATACATAATTAGAAGTGTTGGTAAAGTTTTACAAATAATTTCCTGTCAAAAAGCTTGGAGATATATTCACTTGTTAAAATGAGCAACTCAAGGAATTCTCATCAGGATGCTGCCTTAAAGAAGGAACTACAACAGATGACATCTACCCTGCAGGAGTTATCTTTGAAGATGGATGATTTTAAAGAAAACCTAGAAAATCTTAAAACAAGCAGTCAGAAACAGGCTGACACCCTCAAGGAAATGCTACAACACCATAAAAGGATAACAGGAATAGAGGTTTCTCTAAATGACTTAGAAAGCAGACTTAAGGAAGAGGAAACACAGAAAGAACTGCTTCTTAATCAAAACACTTGGTTGGTTAATAAAGTAGATGACTTGGAAACTAGGGAGAGGAGAAATATTTATCAAGCTGGATCTCTGACTTTTTAAATTTAAAAGAAGGACTTCCCTTTGGCATTGAAAGGGTGCACAGAGCTCTTGGAAAACCTGCCACTAACTCAAACTCTCCTCCTAGGTCAATAATTATCAAATTTCTTTCATACTTGGACAATAAACTGATTTTAAGATCTTCTTGGAGGAAGGCACCTCTAAAATATAAACAGAGCCTGATAAGATTTGATAATGACTATTCATCTAGAATAATGGAAAAGTTTCTGAAACAAAATAACATCAAAGCACAACTTGCATATCCAGCTAAGATAAGAATACTGTATGCCAATGAGATGAGGACTTTTATTGACTTAGAAGAAGCCTCTTAATTTATTAAAACTAATAATGTGATTACTTTACCAGAAGGTATGGATTGAATGTCACCTTCTCTCAAGAGAACAAAAGAAACAAATGTATGGACAAACGTCAAAAAGAAGAAGCAAAAGACTGATACTGTTACAGCCAAATCTCTCAAAGCATCTACTATGATATGAATTGTTTTAACATTACTTTAAAGAACCAATTTTACTGCTTGGAATTTTAAAACAAAGGTAACTAACTACTGGAATCTTTATCTATTTTTTTTGAAAATAGATGACACATGAGAGTTTTCACATTGCCTCAGGTATGTAAAACAGGGTACTTTTCTTTCACAGAATGAGGGCTAGATAGCACATAAAATATTTATACTGTAAATCAACATACATAGTATATGTGCATTTTTTCTTTATTTTTTCTTTTCTTTCTCTCTCTTCTCTCTTTTCTCATTATTTATTTTAACTGCATCTTGTCTCCCTATCTAAATTCTCTCCTATTTATATACTAATATAGTCTGTATATATTTAATATCGCACTATCTATACATAGATAAATAATAGTCTGAAATAATCTAGTTTTAAGGTAGACTAATTGGAATAGTGAACTTAAGTAATTGTTATTACAATATTTATTAGATTAATGATAGTCACTGTTATGCTATTTGGGATTGGGGACATGTTCGTGATTAACTCTAAAATGTTCCATTCATGTACATATGTCCTTTGAATTATTTCCTTTTAGTATTAACAAATATAAACAAAGGAGGGAAAATGTACTGTTGGTTAAGAGAAGTGAAGCTTTCTTCACATTCTATTTGCATTGTCATAGCAACAGTGAACAATTGCTGCAGTTTCTAAGGACACTGTGAACCTGCGAAGTGCATTTAGCCTCACAGATACAAATAATAAAAAAAAAACAATGTCGTTAAGTTACTAAAATGAAAAACAACCTAAGCAAGGTAAAATAAATACATAATAGGACTATTTGTAAATATTTTATGATTTATCCTCATAGGATTACATATTCCTGGAAACACAACTGAAATGTACCCAAACTACATGTGCACTTAAATGTAGCTGCTTGATTAAAAAGTATTACTCAGTTTAACATGCTGATTCCACAAGCTGTCTGCACTGTAAAAGTTACATTTTATATGTTACTTGAAACTGACAGTCTCTAGAGCACATGAAAAGATACATATTACTTTTTACAACATGCTATCTTTGCAGTTAACCTCACACTCTGTACAAACTCACTTGGCAACTGATAGCTATTCATTTAAAATATCAGTTTAAATATTAAATGTGCCCTTGAAATGCTATTGACATTTTGACAAAATATAATCTGAACTATAAAATGAATGACTTGAAAGAAGTGAAGTAATGCATAGATTTCAAAGACAGGCTAAGTAAAAATGTATATTCACAAGGAAGTATTGAAATGTTTTAGTCTTCCTGTTAAAATAGCTTACTGTCAACATTTTGCGATATCAGAAAGTTTGAAGAGCTAGGAAATTACCATTATTTGTCTTTATAATGATTATTAGACAGATCTTAAACTCTGCTTTTCTAATGAATTGTGGCAAGTTGATGAGGAAAAGTGGACTCAATTAGATGTTATTACAATAGTTATTAGATTAATGGTGGGCACCGTTATGCTTAATGAGTTACGGGGCATGTTAGCGATTAACTCTGAAATGTTTCGTTTATATACATACTGTCAGTTGAATTATTTCCTATAATATTAACATAATATATAAAAGGAGGGAAAAATGTACTGTTGCTTATGAGAAGTGAAGCTTTCTTTACATTCTATCAGCTTTGTGAACTATTTCAGTTTTTTTTTCTTTTTTTTAACACTCATTGATTAGGAACCGCTATATGTGCGTTGTCATGGCAACAGAAAACAACTGTGACAGTTTCTATGGACTTTGAGAATCTGCAAAGTACATTTAGCCTCACAGATAAATAAAAAGGTAATGTTGTGTAGCTATTAAATTGAATTACAATCTAAGGAAGGGTCAGTTAGATAACTTAATAGAACAACTTGTAAATACTTTATAAATTACTCACATTGGACTACTCATTCCCGGAAACTCAAATGAAATGTCCCCAAATTACTTGTGAACTTAAATGAAACTGCCTGATTAATAAGCATAACTTACTTTAACAACCTGAATCCATAAGCTATCTGCTGTATATATGCTACATTATATATGTCACTTGCATATGAGAGTCTCTAGAGCACATGAAAAAATACATATTATTTTTGCAACATGCTATATTTGCATTAACCATACATTTTAAACTAACTTTATTGGCATCTGACAAGTTACTTATTTGAAACTTCAGTCTAAATATTAATTGTGCCCTTGAAATATTCTTGCCATTTTGACAAAACAAAACTTGAATTTAAAAAGGAATGATTTGAAGAAGTGAAGTATTGTACAGATTTCAACGACATCTGTTGACACTACAGTATAAGTAGAAATGTATACATACCAGGAAAATATTAAATGCTTTACACTTTTAGTTAAAATAGCTTATTGTTAACTTTTTGCTTTATCAGAAAATTTAAATAGCTAGGAAATTATTTCCAGTATGTCTTTATAATGTTTACTAAAGTGATGTTAGTCACTGACTTGTTTAATGGATTGCGAGTCATGTACACGACGGACTACTGAATGTTATTTCTGTTTACCTATGTTTGCTGAATTTCTTTTATTAGTACTGATTTAAAACAAGGGAAAGAAAGAAAAGGGAAATCTTTGTTTTTGGTCAAGGAAGGAGAGGCTTAAGAGTATTCTAACTGTCCCAAGAACTCTCTAAGATGCTCTAAACACTATTTGATTAACACTTACCTAAGGTAAGTCTTGATTATCATATGGGTACCTACACATTCATTCTAGACCTGATGTGATTACCCATTCTGGAAGCAGGAGGTGCCCTATGCAGGGTGGGAATTGTCAGGGTGATCATAGTTTGTTCTTAGACTCTGCTTTGTAAATCTATAAATATGTAAAAGCAGTGCACTAGAATGTAAGGTGCCTTTACTCAGAGTCAAGATACTACTGATAAGCCATGTCTTTTCATAAGTGTAAGTTGAAGTTGGTGAGCTGAAGAGTGGGAAAGTAAAGGAAGACAGTACGCCTACAGTAAATTCATATTAAATTGGTAATCACTCATTGTCTCCTACAGAATCTTTTAGTCAAATTACTTTAGTAATAATCTATTTGTTGTTGGCTTATTTAGTGTATGCTCATCTGTTGCATTTAATTTATCTGAAATGACATATCAGACATGTTTGGGATCTCTTAAGGGTAACTAAATATTGGATATTTTCTAAGTCAACATAATAATTGTTTACACTACTAACATTCCATCCTGATTTATAAAATACTATAGAATAATAATAGAATAATACAGAATTTCATATCTTTTTTAAAAAAAATCTCCATATAATAATTTAACATATGGAGCTCAGTTGATATTGTTGGTTGAAATTATGAGTGATAATCCAATAGATCTATCTTTATCTACTGGATTAGGAATGACTTTCATTCCATGTTTAAGGGGAAATTCATATTTACTTGTATTTGATACTTTAGAATTAATGTTTCATAGAAGTACTTTTTTAAGCCTGACCAGAATTTTATCCTACTTGTATTTAAAGAAGAAAGAACATTAAATTACACTCCCAAGTTTACACACATAAAAATAACATTCAGTGTTATCAGAGAATATGATATAGCTACTATAATCAAAATAAAAAAAGAAGCAAAATGTTTCTTCCAACAATAACTTGAAATGGATTTAACATTCTTATCATTAAATACTAATGGCTTAAATAATGCAAATAAACGATCAAACTTACTAAAATATTTAAATCTAAATAAGGCATAAGTAGTATTTCTCCAGGAAACACATTTTCAGACTAATGATAGCTTTTTTTTTGGAACCCTGAGGATATACGGTCTTAGCTCAATCCTCCTATAGAACAAAGACAAAAAGAGTATCAATTCTCTGGAAGAAAAACATAATCTCTCCAAAAGTCATTTTTAAATATGAAGACAGAGAAGTTCTATTAGCGTTTGTTATAATTAAATGTAATAACAGAATATGGACCTTAGCGAATCTATATTGGTTCCCAGGAAATGGAGCAGGAATGGTTAAAAAACACCTAGATTTTATTTCCAACAATTATAAAGTAAATCTTATACTGGGAGGAGACTTTAATTGTCCCTTAGAAGCTTCTGAAACCACCAAGAAGTCTTTTCACATAACAACTATTTCAAAATCCTTAAAAAGATGGATTGATTCATTTCATTTAATAGATACTTTTAAAGTAAAAGATCATAAATCCTTATTATTTTCCCATAAAGACCATAGATTTGAAACACAAACCAGAATAGACAAATTATTCGTAGTTCAAGATTAACAAACAAAAATCCTCAACTTCTTAATAGTTCCATGCCCCTTCTCAGATCATGACTTTCTGATAATGAAGCTCCAAATAGAGTTTAAACATTTAATCCTCTCAACTAGAATTCCATCATCTATCATGAAAATTAAAGAATTCAGACCCTGGATGTTGTCAGAACTGCTATTATTTCTTGAAATTAATAATGCAACAAAAATCAGTAGAGTCATGGTTTGAGACTCATTAAAAGCGTATTTATTTTTTAAGACTCTTAGCTGGTACAAAAACAACATTAGAGTGTGGGAATCTGAATCATTAGACTTGCAAATCAGTCTCTTGACAGCAAAATCTAAAAAAAATCAGAATTGTCCAGAAGTCAAAAAAGAAATAGAGGAATTAAAGAAAAAAATATAATGAAATTCTAACACATAAAACTTGTCTAGCCCTGGAAAAATTAAAAATAAACTCATTAGCCACCTCTCCCAGATATCTACATAACTTATTTACAAGAAATAAAATACAATCTAAAACAAATAACATTAGTAGTATATATCATGAAAAGAAAGGGAAAAAGTATCAGATATAGGAGATATCCTTGAAGCATTTTGGTTCCATTATATGGAACATTTAAAAAAAAAAAGATTTAGATACCAACCAAATAAACTTAGATGCAAACCTTATCAATATAAACAAAATTCCAGAAAACTTAAAACTAGTCCTACAAAAACCTTTACCCTATAAAGAAATTGTTGACAAGATAAAAGAAAGTAAATCTAACAAAGCTCCAGGGATAGATGGTATAATTACAGAAATTTACAAACTCTTCCATTCAACAGTAATTTCCCTTTTTCATAAAACTTTGCTAGACGTCCAGTCAGAAACAAAAATACCCCCCTCTTGGAAATATTCTCTCATAACACCAATTCTAAAATGTAATAAACCATCAGACCTTTGCACCTCATACAGACCTATATTATTACTGAATAATGATTAGAAAATATTCATGTCAATCCTAGCTAACAGAATGAAAATCCCACTTTCAAAGACAATTAATAATGATCAGACTGGATTTTTATATAACAGGCACACACATGATAATATTAAAAGGATACTTACTCTTATAGAGTATGTGAATAAAGAAGATAGAGAAACACTTGTAATCTGATTACACATAGAAAAAGCCTTCAATTCCCTCAACTGGGAATATCTATTTAAAACTTTAGCATTATTTGAATTTCCTCCTCCCTTCATCTTATTACTAAAAAACTTATATATTAATAACTTAGCCTACATTAAATTAGGTCCTTTCACCTCAGACTCTATCCATATAATGAAAGGTACTAAACAAGGATGCCCCCCTTTCTACTATTTTATTTGTTTTGGCTATAGAAATACTTGCAGAAATAATATGCAATAATCCAAGAATAAAAGGAATAAAAGTCTCTGATCAGTACATATCTAAAATAATGTTTTTGCTGATGGTATTTTATTAACCCTATCAAACTCCATAGAGTCATTTGGAGAGCTAGAAGTTGTAATGGAGAAATTTTATAAGATTTCAGGTCTACACTTCAATAGATCAAAATTCAAATTTCTATTTTTAAATAAGAAAAAAATAACTGCAAGTTACAGATAAATCCATCATAGCAAAACAAGAACTTACACTAAATGATTTAGGAATAGTGTTATGCAAAAATATAAATGAAACAATATTAATAAATTATAAAAACATTATTGAAACAATAAAAATATATATTGAAAAGTGGAACAATATTATATTAACTTTTGAAGACACATTGCAATTAATAAAAATGGTCTTATTGTCAAAAATACTATATGTAGCATTAGCAATACAGTTAATTCCTGAAAGATGGATTCTTAAAGAAATACACTCATGTTTAAGAAAATGTTTATGGTATTCCAACAAGAATAGAGTAGTTCTAACTCATCACATTAGACCCTGGTAACAAGGAGGGTTGAATTTCCCAGAAATAGAAACATATATAAAAGCATCTATGCTTAAAACTACAATAGACTGGATAAACCCAAACTATTTCGCCAACTGGAAAGAATTAACAATGGCTATATTAACAAATAATTTAATCTGTTAAAAAATATTTTAATACTAGACAAATCAAACAAACCCTGGTACATACTATGCATAAGAATACAATATAATATAACAAAACCTTCTAAAACAACACTGATTAATCATTACATCAATTCCTTTAGGAAACTTATCAATGCAAACATAAATGTAAAACATTGGTTTGATCTTTTAACCCCATTTACCATCACTAAGAACTTTCCTCACAAACTATATAGGGAAACATAACCTCCTGGGAACAAAATTGATTCTTATGCTGGTTTCAATGTGTAAATAAATTAAATGTTTTAAATATACATATGATAAAAATTGCTCACAATATTCCAGCACAGGACTGGTTAACCTTACAAAGCATTCTAATGTACACTCAAGATTTATGCAGATTAATTAATAATTCCTATTTAAAGATATTCCAAATCTAATAAGTTTTCTGTATGAATTTATATTTAATAGTTCTGAAAAGAAAAATTCCATTTCAAATCTATATAAAGAGTTAATAACATATAAAACAATTCCCAAACCATCATACTGGCAGTTCTTAACAAAAGGTCAGTCATTGCAGTTAACAGAAAAAATTAAAACTAACATCTTACTATCAGTTAATTACACCTCTAACACACAGTAATGGAAAATATTTAACTAGAAATACTTACATAGAGCATTTTTAACACCAGATAGAATTAAAAAGATCAGTGCTACTACATATATTTTTTTGCTGGAGGTGTGAAAAGTCAAATAAAGTAGATGGGATTCATATTTTTTATGAATGTAATAAAATTAAATCATATTGGAATGGAATCAATCCTTTTTTTACAAGCTTTATTTAATGAATCCTTTACCTTAACTAAAGCACTGATTATACAAAATGTAAATGAAGGTCCCTACCTGAATAAGACAGATATGTATTTGTTATGAACAATACTTGTTATATCTAGGAAATGCATAACCAGAAGTTGGAATTCAAATACACCCCCGACCTTGGAAGAATTCTACACTTTACTGAAGACAACTGCATCGATGGAAATAAAAACCAAAGAACTACGAATCTATCCAAGGCCATTGGTAAATAATCCTTGGAAGAAAGTTATATCTTTGCTGGATACTCTGCAATAAGCAATATTGTATCTCTGATAACTGATCTGTTAATTCTATATTTAATAACATACAGTGTATAGAATTGAAAGTCAGGCTATTGTAAATATTGTATGTAGTTGTTTAAAATTATATTTAAAAATATTATGAAAATGTTATTTTAATTGAAAATAAAAAATTTTTTGAGGAAAAAAAATAAAATCTATTCTTGTTTCCAGATCACATAAGCTATTAAAATGATTCCTTAGTTTTGTCAAAAAGAATTCTCTGGATAGCACTTTTTCTAAGTCAGTCAATAAATTGTAATATATAGAAATGTAGCAGATTTTTTTCTCATCAGTGTCCTGCGAACAGGTGGATAAATTAAATAAGAAGCTTCAATTAATGTTAGTTATTTTCTTAAATCCAAATGTCTAACTGCACCTGTATTTTGCAGAAGGAAGATTTCTGCTTCCTAGTGGACTGAGATAACATTAAGTTTGATAGAGTGTACTTACAGTAATCACTCTTTGATCACTTGTCAACATAACATTCCTACATGTTAGTGAACAGACTTATGTGACCTAAGCAAATATGATTACTATGATTTGACACTGTGATGTTGCATTCCAGATTGTAATTTTTTAGGTCTTAATTTGAATTAACAGCATAAAGTATGTGCTTGTGATAGTGTGTGTGTGTGTGTGTGTGTGTGTGTGTGTGTGTGTGTGTGTGTGTGTGTGTGTGTGTGTGTGTGCATGTGTGTGCGTGTGTGTGTGCATTTTTGTACATATATTTGTGTGGGGGGTGCTTGTCTTTGTGTTTGCATTTTTGTACGCACCCACACACACACACACATACACACACACACACACATATATATATATATATATATATATATATATATATATATATATATATACGTGTGTGTGTGTGTGTGTGTGTGTGTGTGTGTGTGTGTGTGTGTCTATACATATAGATACATGTATTTTTGTGTGTGAGATGGCAAGTATAAGGGAAAAAATTGTGCACTGTAATGCTATGCATAAGATGGAATCATTTATTTGGTTGTAAGTTTTTACAATATTCATCTTGATATAAAAATATAACTAACGTTTGTTAAATGCTTTACCAAATGAATGCATATATTTGAATGCCATCATAAGCAGTTTTTGACTAACAGTCATAGCTTATGTACACTGCCCTCAATATGACTGTATCACACTCCATTTTTGCATAATGTAAATATGGAAAATAGATCATAATTTGCATAATTCTTTACAAAGCCTCCTTAAAAAATGTAGCCTTGTACATCCCACATTGTTTCCCTTTGTATGCCCAGCAAATAATGTCAGCTTTTAAATGTTGTGACATTGGTCTACCAAGAATGACTTAATTCTTGAGGTGCTAAGCTCAGTATTAGAATATCATCATTGTCATATGTATCAGTGTTATTTTACATCTAACAGCTACTGCTTGTTAGGGGTCGGTTAGGATAACAGAGCTGCACACCACTTTTTTCTTTGCTATTAATTTACTATTGTAAATGTATAAAATATTTCATATTTTCATAACCTTTAAGAAACATTCTGTGGCAACTCATGCCCTTTACATCACACAGCAATGTTTACCATGAATAACAACCATGTTTTAGAAATTTGCACATGATACTCTATAATGCATGACATATCCTTCATAAGATATTATACTCAAAATTAAAGTTTTGCTAATATTAATATACCTCAAAAAAGTTATATTTCAAGCAGTATTCATCTTAGCCAAGTGAGTTTAATATATTTTTGTAAAACCCACTGCATTTCTTAACCCTCATAAATTGTTCCTTGCACTTTATAGTATTCTTGCAATATTAGTGTTAATAGTAGAACATTGCTAAATGCTAATGTTAATCACTTGTGCCTCAAACAAACACTTAAATCAGTAGACATCTCCATGTCACCTGCCATGTTTTATTAATAGCCACTTGTTAGTAAGACCCACCACTTGTATACTCTCCCTCACATGATAGTGCTACACTCCATTTTTGGCTTACTAAAGGAAATGTGGAAATATCTCATACATTTTGCATAATTTTATAAACCCTTTTCAGTAATTCCAGCCTTCTATATTGCACAGTAATTGTTCTACTGTGCATGACTACCAGATCATGTCTGCTTGCAGAGGTCAACTTGTTTCTTAATGCAGGACCCACAGATCATGAGACATTAGTATCAATGTTATATTGCTGCTAAATATTGACTTAAATCCAAAGCAAGCAGTTATATGCCTGGATGGAGGTTTGTTAACTCATCAAAAATATCTTTGTTTGACTGGTAACTTATCCAATGTAATTCATTGAACAGTAGCCTCTTGAAACAAAGACAAAAAACATAAAAAAATATTTTTCACATGGAGGAAAGCACTGTGTCAACTATATATATATATATATATATATATATATATATATATATATATATTATATATACCAACTCTGAGATTGCACTGCAGTGGAGAAAGACCAAACTCCCTGATCTCCACTGTATCACATTACACCAGACAAAAACCCTGCTCATGAGATCTGCTAGGTTTTGATCGAGTGTGCTGGTGTTACCCTGGGTTTGACAAGTTACCATTTGAAACTTTTCGATTACCCATCCTGATATACTTATCTTACACAACTTCTCGTACTATTATATTTTGCATAACAGCTTTTGCTTGTACAGCCTCCAACACAATACTGTTGTACTCCATATTTGCATTACTAATGCAAATATGGAATAAATCTCATAATTTTCCTAGTTATCCACAACCATTCAAGTCATGCATATTCCCACAGTGATGGGTTGACTATCTTTGTGTACCATGTAATGCAACATCCATGAGTCTCCTTGCTTCCTAATACTCATTGTATCATTCATGAGCTATTGTTATAAATATATAAATATTGCCAATAATCATAAACAAAGACAAAAATAAAGACAAGGTTGTGTGGAGATTGACATATTGCTCACTCTTATCAAAGCTACATCTCTTGAGATATTAACACTATGCTTGTCTCATATTCCATATATAGTGATATTTAAGTGTTACCCATCTCCTTTCTGAACATTTTGTATGCTGTTCAATGCACACATTGTGACTTTTGGACAGGATATTTAAGTCCATACTGTCAGTGCTACAGGAAGAAAAAAAAAGCTCTATAGATGTGCTCATCTCATCCTCCTTCCTTTTCTGTGTATAGTATATCCTTTACCAGGTGGTGGCAAGTAGTACATTATGACATGCTGACAATAGCGGACTGTCATGCCTCAGTGTTGAGACTGCAGCGAGCTGATAACAAAAGCATGTGGCTACATTTATGCATTCAGATAAGTACATTTTAACTAGATTTATAATTGCACTTATACCATTTAAATCAGTTTTGTTTCTTTTCTGCTCTTCATCTGGAGTTAAAGAATTCAAGGTATTCTTATAGTCTGCATTGTTTTTTTTTTTGTTTCTCTGCAGGGCCAATGTGTTTTTTTTCTGAGTTTGGTTCCCTCCCACCCTCCCTATTACTGTTACATGAAGGCTTTTGAGCTTCCTGTCCCTACTGTATAACTGACTCTAGAATCTCTTCCCAGTCTCATCCTCTCTGTTCATTTTACTGGTTATTGACTGAAAAAGCTGGGGAGACCCTCCCCTTAAAATGTTTTTGTCCTTTGAAATTGCCTTGAAGAGTGTGTGTGTTCCTCATTGATGGCTTGTCTGTATTAGGATCACCTTGCAATTATCTGTAGCTAATTGTTAAACTTGTTTCTGGTACATTTTCAGTTGTGGCTAACTAAACTGTGTTTTTACTTTATAGCTTTAATAGAAAGGCTCTCCCAGACTCTGCTACAGTTTGCTGTGAGGGAAAGGCTAGTTTGCTTTTTGTTTGTTGTATTTTCTATTACTTATTGGCTTTTTCTATTTTGTATACTTTGATTTGTTTTCTTTAGACTGTATTTTACTTGTATTCTGCTTTTAACTGCATTGTAAAACTTGAAAAGGGGGTGTGGTCAAGATGCAGTCTGATAGCAGCAGAAATCTATAGCTCTGCTTAGATTTTAAAATATACTTTAATGTTTAGAAAAATCTAACTAAAAGTACTAAAAGTTAGATTAACATAGATTCTTTATTATTTTCTAAAAAATTAATACATAGTCAATATTTTTTTATTTATTCCTGTCAAGAAGTTTTCTACTTGAGATCTCAAGATGAGCAATTCGAAGAACCCACACCAGGAGAGTGCAGTGAAGAAAGAACTACATCTTATAACAAACATCCAAGAACTGTCACTAAAAACATGAGCAACGTGAAGAACCCACACCAGGACGGCGCAGTGAAGAAAGAACTACATCTTATAATAACAAACATCCAAGAACTGTCACTAAAAACATGAGCAACGTGAAGAACCCACACCAGGAGAGTGCAGTGAAGAAAGAACTACATCTTATAATAACAAACATCCAAGAACTGTCACTAAAAACATGAGCAACGTGAAGAACCCACACCAGGAGAGCGCAGTGAAGAAAGAACTACATCTTATAATAACAAACATCCAAGAACTGTCACTAAAAACATGAGCAACGTGAAGAACCCACACCAGGAGAGTGCAGTGAAGAAAGAACTACATCTTATAATAACAAACATCCAAGAACTGTCACTAAAAACATGAGCAACGTGAAGAACCCACACCAGGAGAGTGCAGTGAAGAAAGAACTACATCTTATAATAACAAACATCCAAGAACTGTCACTAAAAACATGAGCAACGTGAAGAACCCACACCAGGAGAGTGCAGTGAAGAAAGAACTACATCTTATAATAACAAACATCCAAGAACTGTCACTAAAAACATGAGCAACGTGAAGAACCCACACCAGGAGAGTGCAGTGAAGAAAGAACTACATCTTATAATAACAAACATCCAAGAACTGTCACTAAAAACATGAGCAACGTGAAGAACCCACACCAGGAGAGCGCAGTGAAGAAAGAACTACATCTTATAATAACAAACATCCAAGAACTGTCACTAAAAACATGAGCAACGTGAAGAACCCACACCAGGAGAGTGCAGTGAAGAAAGAACTACATCTTATAATAACAAACATCCAAGAACTGTCACTAAAAACATGAGCAACGTGAAGAACCCACACCAGGAGAGTGCAGTGAAGAAAGAACTACATCTTATAATAACAAACATCCAAGAACTGTCACTAAAAACATGAGCAACGTGAAGAACCCACACCAGGAGAGTGCAGTGAAGAAAGAACTACATCTTATAATAACAAACATCCAAGAACTGTCACTAAAAACATGAGCAACGTGAAGAACCCACACCAGGAGAGTGCAGTGAAGAAAGAACTACATCTTATAATAACAAACATCCAAGAACTGTCACTAAAAACATGAGCAACGTGAAGAACCCACACCAGGAGAGTGCAGTGAAGAAAGAACTACATCTTATAATAACAAACATCCAAGAACTGTCACTAAAAACATGAGCAACGTGAAGAACCCACACCAGGAGAGTGCAGTGAAGAAAGAACTACATCTTATAATAACAAACATCCAAGAACTGTCACTAAAAACATGAGCAACGTGAAGAACCCACACCAGGAGAGTGCAGTGAAGAAAGAACTACATCTTATAATAACAAACATCCAAGAACTGTCACTAAAACATGAGCAACGTGAAGAACCCACACCAGGAGAGTGCAGTGAAGAAAGAACTACATCTTATAATAACAAACATCCAAGAACTGTCACTAAAAACATGAGCAACGTGAAGAACCCACACCAGGAGAGTGCAGTGAAGAAAGAACTACATCTTATAATAACAAACATCCAAGAACTGTCACTAAAAACATGAGCAACGTGAAGAACCCACACCAGGAGAGTGCAGTGAAGAAAGAACTACATCTTATAATAACAAACATCCAAGAACTGTCACTAAAAACATGAGCAACGTGAAGAACCCACACCAGGAGAGTGCAGTGAAGAAAGAACTACATCTTATAATAACAAACATCCAAGAACTGTCACTAAAAACATGAGCAACGTGAAGAACCCACACCAGGAGAGTGCAGTGAAGAAAGAACTACATCTTATAATAACAAACATCCAAGAACTGTCACTAAAAACATGAGCAACGTGAAGAACCCACACCAGGAGAGTGCAGTGAAGAAAGAACTACATCTTATAATGACAAACATCCAAGAACTGTCACTAAAAACATGAGCAACGTGAAGAACCCACACCAGGAGAGTGCAGTGAAGAAAGAACTACATCTTATAATAACAAACATCCAAGAACTGTCACTAAAAATGGACAAATTCGAAAACAAAATGGATATTATCAGACAAGAATGCAGTAAACAACTGGAACTTCTAAATGGAATAGTAAAAAAACAATCTGAACAGATTCTTGCCTTAGAGGAAACAGTAACTGCCAATTGCAAGAACTGACCAGAGTAACTGAATGTATAGTTATCCCCTTTGGGAAAAAACATGTATCCATGAATTACCATATAGGTGGCAGTACACTAAACACCGAAAGTTTGATAAGAGTCTTAGGGACACAGGTGGACAGTGGTCTCACCTTCGATAACCACATTGCCACAACAGTCAGGAAATCCTTCTATGTGGCACACCTCATCACTAAGGGCTTTTCATCCAGAAAAAAAGGAAGTCATTGTCCCACTGTACTCATCCCTCATTAGACCCATTATAGAATACAATGCCCCATTTGGTATGTACCTCTCAAGACATCTGCAACAACTGGAAAGGCAAAACAGCATGTCCAACACACTAGTCATAGGTCGCTCAATAGTGAGGTACACCCTAATATTCTCCAGGATGCTTAGGAACATGGAGTGCGAGTCTTGGGACATGGTTGGGGACCTATAGCAGGCTATGACCTGAATCACTGTCTTACCCAGTGTTAGTTGCACCTACAGTATCTCTGATACGTTATGTTGGGCTACCAGTCTGGAGGTGTGTGCATCCTTTATGAATATGGAAACACCACCACCTTTGGAGATTCAGTCCAAGTTCTGGGGCAGAAAGGTGTGGAATGAGTTATAGCCTGGTAGTGTAGGGGTGCATTCTGCTGCCTTGAACCAGGCCTCTGTTACAGCACAAATGCCAATGTTCTCCATTTTAAGGAGTGCTTCAAGTGAGTTCATTTTGAGATTTAGACTTCTAGTGTTGAGCAGTGTGACCCTCAGATTGCATTTGTATGTAGCTCTTACAGTGGTAATTTGGTCTTTGGAACACTGCTTAAAAAAGGCACTATAGAGCTGGCAAGAGCATTAGCCAGTATCCGGAAGCTCACGGGTGACAGATGCAGGCCATCTCTGGCAAAACATTGAGGTCTGTCGATTATGTCATCCCAGGCAGACAGATACTGGATCTCCTTAGAATGACACCAGAAACTTAGTCAATTGTTGAAATCAATCATTTTCTGCTTGTACTGCGGTATCATTCTGGGTGATGGTAGGATGCTGATCAGGGCTAGAGTCATACCCACCTGTGCTACATAATCTAAGAGCTCCTCCATGTCTCCTTTCATGTAGTCCAGGGAGGTTCATCTCAGGTCATTCACACCCACATGTACAATGGCAGAGTCATATTTGTATCTTTTGTTGAGGGACCTGAGTGCGTGTGTTATGTGATGGATCATGGCACTTGACAGGCAGGTGACTGTTACTTTCTCCTTATTCAACCCAGTGAGTGGAATATCAGTGTACCTCACTATTGAGCGACCTATGACTAGTGTGTTGGACATGCTGTTTTGCCTTAGGGCCTTTGGTTGAGTGGCACACTGTTTAGGAGAGTTATGTGTCAAATGATTCGTGATGTGTTGTGGTGGTCAAGTGCATTTCTGCCTTTGAGATAGAGAAATAATATTTAAGAATGTATTTTCTATCATAGTTCTCCTTAGCTGAATGTTTATGAAATATGAGATAATATTTGCTGCATAGCATACATGTAGTTATGTATATGAAGGGAAATCTTATATGAAATATATTTTGCATAGGAAGATTTTAAAAAAAAAAAAAAAATATATATATATATATATATATATACATATATGTGTGTAAACAGATGTAATTACACTGTATTGATTTTTTTATATGTTAGTAGTATAGGATAACTTGAATGTTTTAAAAGGTTTTAATATATGTTAGCACTGTTTTAAGTAGCAGGGGCAGCCACGGTGGTGCAGCGGTTAGCATTGCTGCCTCACAGCAAGAGGTTCTCTGGTTCGATCTTCTGCTGGGGTGCCTTCTGTGCGGAGTCTACATGTCCTCCCTGTGGTTGTGTGGGTTTCCTCCGGGTGCTCCGGTTTCCTCCCACATCCCAAAGACATGCTGTAGGTTGATTGGACACTCAAAATTGGCCCTAGGTGTGAGTGTGTGCATGTGTTTGCCTTCTGTGGAAGGTTGGGCACCGGGCTGGCAACTCGACACTGTAAAACTCCACTGCCAATCATGAGTGGACAGGTGATCCGCTGTGGTGACCCCTAACTGGAAAAAGAAGAAGACTGTTTTAAGTAGCAGAATTTAAACAATTAATTATAAGTTGAATGTGTTAGGCTGGCTGGATCATGAGATTTTATCTGTATCCCTATTTAATGTTCTGAAAATTTCATTGTTTTTTATGCACTGATGAAGGGTGGTGAACCCGAAAGCTTTACTTATTAAATTTTGGCATTTAAGTGTGGTTTTGTAGATACTTTTTGCAGTTTTCATCAAGAATTTTACTACAGATATTAATTATACTGGTGTTACTGTGAGCGTCTGGAGATTTGACCAGCTGTTATTCCTGGAAATATTTGCTTTTGTAGTGAAGAAATGAATACTTCAGTTAAGAGACTGCTGTATAAGTCTAACAATCCTTTGTTACTATCAACATCTGCTGTATCCCAAATGGTAATTGCTGACCAGAGTATGGGAGATTTCAATAAACTATTAAATATACTGGAGAAGAAAGTTCAGATGTATAAACAACTCCAATGGCAGCAATTAAGCTTTCAAGCTTATTTGGAGTTGGGTGTGATACCAAGAGGATTTCGAATTTTAAAGATGCCTTCATATGGTAATACCTATACAGACTTACTTGTACAATGGCAGCAGCTTAATTTAGAACTAAGTGCAAATTATATGAAATTAATGAACAAATTCTTTGAAACTATAGAAAAAAAACTTGATAGAAGACATTGATAAGCTTGAGAATGATATTTTAAACATGCCAGTGTTTGAAGATTGTAATACACAATATCAAGCCTTCTTGGATCGTATACAATCTTTAGATACCAGACTGGAGATGAAAAAGAAGAATAAAATACAATGTGATCTGGCCGATTTTAAAAATGGCCATATCTTTTCTTGGCCAAGGACAGAAAATCAACGATGGCATGTAAATAATAACAAAAATAAAAGTAATGTAATTATTAAACAAAGAGAAATGGTTTCTAACACTTTGGATCAATTAGATGAATTTGAACTGCTGCAAACGCCCGCGGAGCAGATATCCAATCAGAGTGGATGTATGCAGAGCTTTGAGAACGCTATGTCCAATCAACAGGAGCCAATATCTTCCAAGGGAGTGGTTGAAGAAGGCGAAATCCTTATACAAGATGGAGCGAACACCTCGGCTAACAAAATATGTAATTTAAATGAACATTCATTATTGCGACTTCAGGTTGACTTGAAGGATAAAATAAAGCCAACGGAAATTTCTTTTTATTTACCATTTCAACTAAAGCAGCCAGAAAAAGTCACTGTGCAACAGCAAGCATCAACAAGAGGTCACACGTTACAGAGACAGGTTCAGCAAACAATGCCGAGTACGAAGAGGAAGAACAACAGTCCTATAACTTTCAGCAAGGTGGTTCATCGATGACTGGAATTATAAAAATAATAAAAGGTATTGTTAATCTATCAAAATTGCAATTAAATGAAGATCAATTAGAATTGTTAAGTAAGGGTATGAAATTTCTACCATATGCACAGGATAATATTGTGAGTGCAATTACAGATGTAAAATTGTTTGCGAGAAGTTTAACACTTAAATTGATTTTTAAACAAACAGGGAATGATGCCTGCATGCAGAAAACTAAGTGCTTTTGTACCACAACTATGTCCTGTAGTAACTGCTTTTCTAAATGTTGTTGAAAAAGATTTAAGACAACTATATTCAAAAAGAAATAAAAGGAAGGCTTATAACTTGTCTTATAGAGAATATAAATCACTTAAACAGCTTGAAGAAAATGATGACTTAGTTATTAAGCAAGCAGACAAGGGAGGTGCAGTTGTAATAATGGATAGAAATAGCTACATGGAGAAGTTTAATAATATTTTTGCAGACTCTTTAACTTTTAAGCAAATAACTTTTAGTGAAGTTAAAATAATGTAGTGTAGATGTAAACATGATAATTTATGAAATGCAACTTAATCAAGATATATCTATTGATCTTTTTAATTATTTTTCTATACCTTGTCCAAGAACCCCACAAATTTATGGAATTCCCAAAATACATAAATGTTTGGAAGATCCATCCCTTAGGCCTATAGTTTCAGGTAATGGGTGGGTAACAGAACCTATTTCAAAATACTTGCAACTGCAACTTGGTAAGTATTTAGTTAAATGCCCAAGCATTTTAAAGGATACCTCACATCTTTTAAATGATTTATATAAATGGTATGAACAAAATATTAATGAGAATTTCATATTTGTGACACTAGATATAACATAATTATTTGCAGTCATCCCAAATGATTATGGCTTGGATGCAATAAGGAATTTTCTCTGTACTGAAACTGATATGCAAACATGTGAAGTAGAAAATATCTGTATGCTTCTTGAAGTAATACTAACAAAAAATGTGTTTTATTTTTGATAGGAAACCATTTTTACAGCTAACTGGGGTAGCAATGGGGATCTCAGTAGTACCTATGCAAATTTAGTATTATATCAATGGGAGAAGCATTTTGTACTAAATAATTGTAATAATCTAAATAACAAAATTAAATTCTACAGAAGATTTGTAGATGACTGTTTTTTTTTTTTTTATTTGGAATGGTAGTAATGATGAACTGGAGAGTTATATTATGTATTTAAATGCCAGAACAGATTTTTTGAAATTTAAAATGGTTTCTTCACCTGACTGTATAATATTTTTAGGCATTCAATTGTACAAGAAAATGAATAAAATAGAGGTAAATGCTAATAGGTATGTTAGAAGAAATAGTATGCATGCACCACATACTTTTAAGGGTGTTCTTAAGGCACAATTAATACGGCCTAGTAAACTCAATACAGAAGATGAGAATTTTATATTTCAAGCAAATGAGATGAAACAAGAATTTATAAGAAATACTTACTCCCCGAGTTACATAGATACCATCTATGAAGAAATTAGAATAGGTAGGAAAGACAAATATAAACCTATTTTTGGTCAGAAAATGATAGAATTAGCACAGACCTCCAATGAGAATAATAAACACTAAGGAAGCATGTAATATTATAGAAAGAAACTGGCTCATGCTACTAGCAATGCCTGAAATTAAGGAGCTAATAGGCTTAAAACCTAGATTATCATATAGAAATCTGGAAACATTAAAACAGAAATTGTGTTATAAGGATTTTAGAAATGAGAAAGTTGTATACCAGCATAAAAATGCAACATTGAAATGTTGCAACTGCAATTGCTGTATAGATATTTATGATTTAACAAATGAATTTGAACATCCTATTACTAAAGAGAAATATAATTTTAAATGTTCAGCTAATTGCAATACGTCACAAATAGTGTATCTGGCAACATGTACACTCTGTGCAGCATTTTATGTTGGGAAGACAACTAGGAAGCTAAGAGAACATATTATAGAGCATAAGTCTGAAATTAGAAGGAAAATAATAACTAATGCTCTATATAAGCATATTATGGATAATATTACACACACTTTTAAATTTAGGGGTATATGTGCAATAAATACAGGTATTAGAGGGGGAGATATGAATAATGCCTTAGAACTAAGAGAGTATGAATGGATCACTAGGTTACAGGCAGACACAATACCAGGTTTGAATAATACAGTTAGTATAAAGCCAGTATTGATTAAAAGACAGAGAGAAAATATCTGAGAATGCACTTTGTATTTTAGTTTCCTCTATTTAAACATCTATGAAATATAAGATAGAGAAATGATATTTAAGAATGTATTTTCTATCATAGTTTTCCTTAGCTGAATGTTTATAAAATATGAGATAATATTTGCTGTATAGCATACATGTAGTTATGTATATGAAGGGAAATCTTATATGAAATATATTTTGCACGGGAAGTTTTTTTAAAACTATATATATACATATGTGCATATAAACAGATGTAATTATACTGTATTGATTTTTTATATGTTAGTAGTATAGGATAACTTGAATGTTTTAAAAGGTTTTAATATATGTTAATACTGTTTTAAGTAGCAGAATTTAAACAATTAATTGTAAGTTGAATGTGTTAGGCTGACTGGATCATGTGATTTTTATCTGTATCCCTATTTAATGTTCTGAAAATTTCATTGTTTTTATGTACTGATGAAGGGTGGTGAACCCGAAAACTTTACTTATTAAATTTTGGCATTTAAGTGTGGTTTTGTAGATACTTTTTGCAGTTTTCATCAAGAGTTTTACTACGGAATCCTCACCTTAACAGGATATATAGCAAAATGAAAAAAATGTCATGGCAAAAATCTGAAAGAGCAACTATCAGAGAGAGAATAGCTCCCTAAATCAAATAAATAAGAAACTAAGACATTTAATAAAGTCCAGCAAGGCAAGTTAGAAGGTTAGGATAGCCTCCCTTACTAAGGACAATCGCAAGGCCTTCTTCGGCTATGTCAGGAATCTTAAAGGTAATACTCAACAGTGTGTAGGACTGATGGTAAATGAAGCAGCCTTCTCTGATGAAGGTGACATAGCAAACATACTGGATTTTAAATTTAGCTCTAACATCACCCCCCCCCACTACCCCCTGTTAAATTTCTTCAACCATATACCCCCAACTATCAACAGGGAGCAGGTCCTGGATGTGCTCACCAAGGCCAAAAATACTGCTTCAATAGACTTCAATAATATCTCCTGTTGTCTATTAAATAGCGTAAAACATGACCTAGCAGGACCACTTGAGGTATTCTTCAACTACAGCCTCAAAACAGGTTACATGCCAGGTGAATGGAGGGCTGCAATGATCATCCCTGTTCATAAGGGTGGACCGTCAGCTGACACTGGGATTACAGACCCATCTGTCTGACAAGTCTGATATGTAAAGCCATGGAATGCATTGTCATGGAAATGATCAACACGGACATTGGCAACCTACAGTCACTGGACCTACTCCAGTTTGACTTTGTTAGGAGAAGGCCTTGCCTAAACCTAATAAACTTCTTCAAGATGGTCACCATGGCTATAAATAAGGGGGAAATGTTGCATAGAGTCTACATTAACCTGGCCAAGGCATTTGATATGATACCCCTCTGCAGTATTGTTGACAAACTCTCAGAACTAGGCATAAATCCCTGCATAAATCAATGGATTGCCAGCTAGCTCACAGACAGAACCCATGAAGTCAGGATTGGTGAGACCACCTCAACCAAGAGACCAGTCACCAGCAGAGTACCCCAGGGATCTGAATTGGGCCTGGTTCTGTTTGGCATCTACTTTTTGGAAATCAAGACTAATGCCAAAGGCCTGTGGCTCACCAAATTTGCAGATGATTGTAAATCGGGAGCTATTATAGAATCTCTCCACAACATCAACATTCTATAAGATAGCCTAACAGAAGCAAATGACTGGTGTGAAAGACATGGATAAAAACTTAATGCAAAGAAATTCATTATAGTGACCTTTGAGAAAGCATCTACCCATACTAGTTACTTCAGTGATAAAAAACACCTAAGTGTTGACCGAATGTTAGGGATCTGGGAACATATGTAGACAGTAATCTGGCATTTGACTAGCACAAATGCAAGATAGTAAGAAAATCAATCTACGTCAACCAACTCATAAGCAAGGGTGTGGCATCCTTATCCAAGGAAGTAATAGTACCACTTAACGCAGCCCTTATCAGACCCATCATTGAGTACAATGCACCCTTTGGCATGTACCTAGCCAGGCACTTGCAACCATTGGAACACCCTCAACGGTTCCTCACCAGAACAATCCAGGGTATGAATACCCTGTCCTACACAGATTGCCTTAAGGTTCTATCTCTGTACTCAGTCTCCTACAGGTTACTGAGAGGTGATGTATGCCTAACATATAAGGCTTCTTCTGATCCAGCTCTGATGGGCCTTTTGTACATGCACATGTAAACAACAGCAAAAACACTAGATCCAAGTGCCTGAACTTGGTCAACAAGATAACTAGAATATGCTGGAGGGACTGATATGTGTTTCAAAGGAACCCAACACTATGGAATAAGCTCATCATCTACATAAAGCAGAGTTAATCTCTGAACCTGCTCAAAAGAAAACTTGATCATTGCATGGGAAATCACAAATTCACCTGCAGCCTAGCCCTCATGTCTCTGATGTACAGAGATCGACATTAAGTAAATTAATCCACAGCTAACATATCCTCCCACACATATCCCTTAGCCACCTCCTTAGTAACATACTCTGCCATACAGATGTCAAAAGAACTTTGCGAAAAAACTGGGCTTGGTTGCACAGCTAGGCTTGTGAAGGCCCTGGTGATCATTAGCCTAGTATGAATCTATGAACCTCTGCAACACCAATGAAATGTGATACTCATCATAGCCATATACTTCCAGTGATTGCCAGCAGAAACTCAGATATACAGCACCTTTTCAGCTTGAAGTGTAACCATAATTGTGACTGAGTGATTGGCTTACTTGAGGAAAGTCAGTGCTCATACTAATGAATTCTAGCTTGCTGAGTACAACAACAAGACTTCACTCCCAAAAAAATAACAAGATATTTATGAAAAAATGTATATGCATAACACACTATGTTAACTACATACTGATATAGGGGTATTTGAAAATAAAACGTGTGGAACTGCAAAACATCCATAACTGTGAAACTTCATTAAGTCCAACTTCTGCTTTGCTCCTTTCTCCAAAGTTTTGTGACCCCAAAGTTAGTTTATCCAGTCTGAGGTAGTAGAGAGATTACAAGGGAAAACAGCTATTCAAACTTATAACAGAGAAGTGAGAGGTGTGCAACTTTACATTCTTCATAGCTGCAGAAAGGAATCGACTAAAGAGGAGCTGTAACATAAAGACACAGCAATAAAATGTTTACAGAGACTAGCATTTAAAATAGTACTGTTAAATCATAATAGATGAATACAAGGCTATATAAACATAGTCAATAACCAAAGGTCAGAATCAAACCCTGTAGCTTGTATTGTTCACATAAAGACCTTAACCATTACACCAACTCCTCATTCAGAGTAACATGCTGATACTAGAAAGAGAAATTTACAATAGTAATAAAGATTTAGCTTGTTATAGACAATAAGTAAGGCTGCATAATCACAATAACAACAAAAATTTCTATGATGGCTTAGTGGTTAACTACTGGGATTATAGTGTGCAGGGTCCTGAGTTTGAGCCTTGCAAAGGCAGTTTATTTAAAACTTGCATGTGTAGCTCAGGGGTCAACACTGGTCTTGTAAACCAGGGGTCATGAGTTCAAATCTCATTAGAGCCTGTGTTATGTAGACCTTGTAGCTCAGGGGTTAGACACTGGTCTGGTAAACCAGGGGTCATGAGTTCATAACTCATCTGAGAGGGTGGCCTAATGGTTAAGGGGTTTGCCTCGCAAACACAAGGTGCAGGGTTTGGGTCTCACAAGGGACAACTGGCTAGGCTTAAAATGGCTTGCAAGGGCAGTTAGCTTAGTACTAATCTATGAACCTAAAAATATTCATGGTAAAACATAAGCATATTTAGTATATGCAACATGGGTATGCAGGAAGGGAGCTGTTTCATAAAACAAGGTTTGCAGAAATCAAGAACACTTTGTTACAAAAAAATAGTGAAAGCAATGCATTTCAGTCTGCTTTATTCAAACAAACACGAGCTCTGAGAAGCCAGATCAACAGCTATTTTATTGTGCTCAAATGATATCTGGAGCTGGTCACTTTCATATACATAGGCTGTCTCATACCCATTCATTACAGTCACTATACGGATTACATACATGTAAGATTTTTGACTGTGATTAAAAAAAATAATGAAATATATACATATATACATGCATAAATACAGATATGTTACAGTAAATTATTTCACACACACACACACACACACACACACACACACACACACACACACACACACACACACACACACACACACACACACACACACACACACACACACACACACACACACACACACACACACACACACACACACACACACACACACACACACACACACTCAGCAATTATAGTCACTTTATTGCTCAGTATACCTCATATGTCTGACTGTGATCAAAACAATGAAGCTACACCATAGACCAAGACTCAGCAGTTACTGTTTGTAAGTGTAATGTTAAAAACAAACAAACCAGCTGACAAACACAAAAATCTAGAGCACATTGTTAATAGTATAGCATTTCTGTATTGGGCAAGTGGCATAAGACATGATACTGCAACAGAACATCTTTTACATACACCTCCCAACCTCTTAGTACAAGAATCAGGAAGACCATAAAGTATAATGAAGAGCAAAGGGTTAATACCATGAGCAGATTTTACATATTGCCCTTACATATTTAAAAAGTGGCTAGAATTACAGGTTTTGCATTAGCATGCATTTTACTGAAAATTATGGGGCTGGATTTAGACAACTTTGTCATATCACGGTAAGTGAATTTTTGTGATGAGCAGCCATGTACAAGGTCAGTGGAATTCCAAAAGTCAAGCTCAGTTATGTGGCTAGGCGCAGCAGTATGTTCAGGTATAGTATATGATAATCGTCATATAACAACATATTAATGAGCAACATTAATACAAGTCTCTTTATGTATAATATAGTGAAGTAATATATAAATGTACAAATTCAACAAAGCAGAGTTACACGTGCTGTATATTTGAACCTGACGAAGTGCTCATATTCATATTGAGGGAATCACTAAGTAATATTAGGGGTTGCCACAGCATTAGTAAACATCCTGCTCATCTATCCAGATGTTTGTAAAATGTCAAGATTTTTGTCTCATATTTTTGGTGAATTCCTCATTAAAATTTCTGGTTTTCTGGCTAACCACTGCAAATTAAAATCACTAAATAATGACAGGCATTAGAGTTTCAGGTGTCATATGCTAACACAAAATCTGTTATTCTAACAATTAAGTTTAAAAGAGTAATATCTAAAATCACCCACTACATTAATTTTGTCTTTGTATAGTTTTCTTGTGTTAAGCAGTTGAGAGGTATTTTATTAAATGTGTATCTGCAAGAGGCTCTCACCCCCACCGTCATGTCCAAAGTGCACAACATTGGCCCAGAGTTGCAGGCTTATCTGAGCATGTTTAGTATATTGTGGACTCCTTGGAACCAACATTGTTGACTGGTACTGGGTACATACCTAGGCCTTAGCAGCAGTCCCATTTCAGTCATGGAATACCTATCCTAGTTAATACTAAGGTACATGTGGCTTTACATATATCAGCTAGAGGGACCTTTGCAAACCTACTAGGAGAACAGTGAGGGTATCTCAGGCATCTGTCTAAAGAATACTCCATCAGCCTCTCTATACCATGCTTCAGCATGTGGTGGAGTGTATGTGGTTCCACTGTACCTCACAGAAAAGAACTAAAACCGTCTGGAAATTCTGTTATATAGCCAATTTTTCTGAGGTACTGAGGCCATAGACTATATCTGCATTTAAATAAAGGCCCCCATCTTTTGAATTGAGAAGGAGTGATGTGAATCACAGAGGGTTTCACTCTATTAACTGCTACATGGCCTGGAATGGACAAGGTATAGTGTACAATATGTGTGCAAGCTTGACTCATCCAGTGGTGCCCTATAGTATGACCCTGGTAAAAGTACAAAAACAGTGCCAGTGTGCAGAGTGTTGCATAATGTTATACACAGGAAGCAGTTACAGCAAGTTGGGCTGTTGCAGGGGTCAGCAATATCCAGCACAACAGGCAGTGGAAGTTGGGTAGGACAAGGAGTCAGTGTAGGAGCCAGCAGTAGGGGAAGACCATACCAAACAAAGGAGGATTCAATATGACAAGGTGCTAGCAAAGAAGCTGCAGATTGTATATAGTTTTAAAAAAGTGAACACAAGAGTGAAACAGATACACTACAGTAGAAATAATGCATGCGAAACTAACACTAGGTACCCATGTATAGGCTGGCCATGGTAGGCATCAGACATAGGCAACTCTAGTAACAATGCACAGAGGGCAGGGCACCATTTTCTTCATTTACACAGTTGAATGAGGGAGGACATTTGTGGATATTTTTTAATAGGGAAGTGTGTGATTATGAGTGCTGAACCGAACACCATAACATCGACTCACAACTAACACACAACACAAGCACACCAAAAACCTTACTAACCTACACTAAACCTTACATGCACAAATATCTATGGACTAACCTTAACCCAAACCCTAACCCTAAAGTCCATCACTATCGCACACTTACCTTACCCGCACCTAACCCTAAAGTCCGTCACTATCGCACACTTACCTTACCCACACCCTAACCCTAAAGGCTGTCACTATCACACACTTACCTTACCAGCACTTTAACCCTATAGTCCGTAACTAATACACACTTACCTTACCCACACCCTAACGTCTGTCACTATCGCATACTTACACAGCTGTGCTCGTTTTCCATGTCGGTGTTTTCAGCATCGGGATTTTGAACTGTCGGTTATTTCTGTTGTTGGTCTTCCAGTGTCGGTGTTCTCATCATCGGCGTTTTGATCTGTCAGTGTTCTAAGGTAGACCTATGTATATATAAATATATATATATATATATATATATATATATATATATATATATATATATATATATATATATATATATATCCACTGGGGATGCACAAGTCAGTGCATTTCTTTGTGCCAAGCCTGGATAAATGGGGAGGGTTGCATCAGGCAGGGCATCCGGCGTAAAACTTCATCAAATATTTCATGTGGACACCAGTAAATATTTCCATACCAGACCGGTCGAGGCCTGGGTTAACAATGACCGCCACCAGTACTGTTAGCCAAAAGGGTGCTGGTGGAAATTGGGCTACTGTTGGCCAAAGGAGGAGAAGAGGTGGAAGGCATGTCCAAAGGCAGGAAGAGAGGAGAACGGCTAGGACTGTGGTAGTGAGGGTCGGAACTTTGAATGTTGGCAGTATGACTGGTATAGGGAGAGAGGTAGCTGATATGATGGACAGAAGGAAGGTTGGTATATTGTGTGTGCAAGAGACCAGGTGGAAGGGGAGTAAGGCTAGGTGTATCGGAGGTGGGTTCAAATTGTTTTACCATGGTGTGGATGTGAGGAGAAATGGCATAGTAGTTATCCTGAAGGAACAGTATGCTAAGAGTGTTTTGGAGGTAAAAAGAGTGTCAGATAGAGTGATGTTTATCAAGCTGGAAATTAACGGTGTAATGATGAATGTTGTTAGTGCATATACTCCACAAGTTGGGTGTGTGATGAATGAGAAAGAAAAATTTTGGAGTGAGTTGGATGAAGTGATGATGACTGTACCCAAGGGTGCGAGAGTGGTGATTGGAGCAGATTTCAATGGGCATGTTAGCGAAGGAACATACGGGATGAGGAAGTAATGGGTAGGTATGGTGTTAAACAAAGGAATGCAGAAGGTCGAATGGTAGTGGATTTTCTGAAAAGGATGGACATGGCTGTGGTGAATACGTATTTTAACAAGAGGGAGGAGCATAGGTTGATATGCAAGAGTGGAGGAAGATGTACACAGGTGGATTATATCTTATGTAGGAGGGCCAGTTTGAAGGAGATTGGAGACTTTAAAGTGGTGACCGGGGAAAGTGTAGTTAGGCAGCATAGGATGGTGGTTTGTAGGATGACATTGGTGATCAAGAAGAGGAGGAGGAGTGTGAGGGCCGCACCAAGAATCAAATGGTGGAAAGTGAAAAAGAGTAATTGTGAGGTGAAGTTCACAGATGAGTTAAGACTGGCACTGGGTGGCAGTGAAGAGTTACCAAATAGATGGGTAACTACAGCAGAGCTAGTAAGGGAGATTGCTAGAAAGGTGCTTGGTATGACATCTGGACAGAGGAAGGATGACAAGGAGACATGGTGGTGGAATGAGGAAGTACAAGAGAGTATACAGAGAAAGTGGTTGGCAAAGAAGAAGTGGGATTGTCAGAGAGATGAAGAAAGTAGACAGGAGTATAAGGAGATGAAGTGCATGGCAAAGAGAGAGGTGGCAAAGGTTAAGGATAAGGCATATGAAGAGTTGTATGAAAGGTTGGGCATTAAGGAGGGAGAAAAGGACCTGTACTGATTGGTTAGACAGAGGGACCAAGCTAGGAAAGATGTGCAGCAGGTAAAGGTGATAAAGGATAATGTGGGAAACATACTTACAAGCGAGGAGAGTGTGTTGAGCAGATGGAAAGAGTACTTTGATGGGTTGATGAATGAAGAGAATGAGAGGGAGAGAAGGTTGGATGATGTGGGTATAGTGAATCATGAAGTACAATGGATTAGCAAGGAGGAAGTAAGGAAAGCTATGAAGAGGATGAAGAATAGAAATGCTGTTGGTCCAGATGACATACCTGTGGAAGCATGGAGTTGTTTAGGTGAAATGGCAGTGAAGTTTTTATCCAGATTGTTTAATGAAATCTTGGAAATTGAGAGGATGCCTGAGGAATGGATAACAAGTGTTTCGGTACCAATTTTTAAGAATAAGGGTGATGTGCAGAGCTGTAGTAACTACAGAGGGAATAAATTGATCAGTCATAGCATGAAGTTTTGGGAAAGAGTAGTGGAAGCTAGGTTAAAAAGGGAGGTGATAATTAGTGATCAGCAGTATGGTTTCATGCTGGGAAAGAGCAATGCAGATGTGATGTTTGCTCTGAGAGAGTTTATGGAGAAGTACAGAGAAGGTTGGAAAGAGTTGCATTGTGTTTTTGTAGACTTAGAGAAAGCATATGAGAGGGTGCCTAGAGAGGAGTTGTAGTATTGTATGAGGAGGTTGGGAGTGTCAGAGAAGTATGTAAGAGTGGTACAGAATATGTACGAGGGTAGTGTGACAGCAGTGAGGTTTGAGGTGGGAGTGACAGATGCGTTTAAGGTGGAGGTGGGGTAACATCAAGGATCAGCTCTGAGCCCTTTCTTATTTGCAATAGTGATGGACAGGTTGACAGATGAGATCAGACAGGAGTCCCCGTGGACTATGATGTTTGCAGATGACATTATGATCTGTAGTGAGAGCAGGGAACAGGTGGAGGAGACCCTGGAGAGATGGGGATATGCTCTAGAGAGAAGAGGAATGAAGGTCAGCAGGATTAAAACAGAATATATGTGTGTGAATGAGAGGGAGGATAGAGAAATGGTGAGGATGCAAGGTGTAGAGGTGGCAAAGGTGGCTGAGTTTAAATACTTGGGATCAATAGTTCAGAGTAACGGTGAGTGTGGAAGAGAGGTGAAGAAGAGAGTACAGGCAGGATGGAGTGGGTGGAGAAGAGTGTCAGGAGTGATTTGTGACAGACGAGTACCAGTAAGAGTGAAAGGGAAGGTCTACAAGAGGGTAGTGAGACCAGCTATGTTATATGGGTTGGAGACAGTGGCACTGACAAAAAGGCAGGAGTCTGAGCTGGATGTGGCAGAGTTAAAGATGTTAAGATTTGCACTGGGTGTGACAAGGGTGGATAGGATTAGGAATAAGTATATTAGATGGTCAGCCCAGGTTGGAAGGTTTGGCGACAAAGCCAGAGAGGCAAGATTACGTTGGTTTGGACATGTGCTGAGGAGGGATGCTGAGTATATTGGGAAAATGATGCTAAGGATGAAGCTACCAGGTAACAGGAAAAGAGGAAGGCCTAAGATAAGGTTTATGGATGTGGTGAGAGAGGACATGCAGGTGGTTGGTGTGACAGAGCAAGATGCAGAGGACAGGAAGAAATGGAAATAGATGATCCACTGTGGCGACCCCTAACGGGAAGAGCCAAAAGAACATGATGATGATATATATATATATATATATATATATATATATATATATATATATATATATATATATATATATATATATATATATATATGGGTCTACTTTAAAAGACCGAACCAACGATTCCCCAACACGTGGAAAACGAAGACCAAATGACTGACAGGTAAGTTTACCGACAGGGTGATTTGCCGACAGCGGAAAGACCGACAAGGGTAATGTGCGATCGCGACTCGGTAAGTGTGCGACAGTGACGGCGTTAGGAGCGGTGAGGTAAGTGTGCAATATTGTGGGATTTCGGGTTAGGCTGTGGGAAAGGTGAGTGTGTGTTAGTGTCGGAGTTAGGGTTCGTGTAAGGTAAGTGTGTGATAGTGAGGGACTGTAGTTTAGGGACGGGTTAAGTGAGTTAGGTTTAGAGTGCAGGTGGGTGAAGTGTGCGATAGTGTCGGAGCTTGGGCTAGGGGTGGGTTAAGTGAGTTAGGGTTAGGGTGCAGGTAGGTGAAGTGTGCGATAGTGTCGGACCTTGGGCTAGGGGTGGGTTAAGTGAGTTAGGGTTAGGGTGCAGGTAGGTGAAGTGTGCGATAGTGTCGGACCTTGGGGTTAGGGGTGGGTTAAGTGAGTTAGGGTTAGGGTGCAGGTAGGGTGAGTGTGCGATAGTGTCGGACCTTAGGGTTAGGGTTTGGGTTAGGGCTAGTGGGTATGCTATGTAGTGTGATGTGTTGTTTACGTTCGGTGTGTCGGTGTTATGGTGTTCGGTGTTTTGTGTTGTCGGTTTTGTGTGTTGTCGGTTATCTGAAGTCGGTGATTTTTGTGTCGGCGAAGTAGCGTGTCGGTCTTTCAAAGTAGTCCCATATATATATATATATATATATATATATATATATATATATATATATAGCATTGCATCAATAAATAGATTGGCTCATACATACATAAAATTATCAGACAAGAAACTTTTTACAGTGTAGATACATACTGGAATTATTTCACTTCTATTAATGGGGACCCACCAAATCAACAAGATAAACAATATATATTGGAATCTGCCTATAGAACTACGTCTTCCATTGTCTGGAGACTTTATACATGGAAATTTTTACATAGATCTTTTTATACACCTTTGATGATGAATAAAATAAATAATAAAGATAATCTATGTAAGAGATGTAATGTAGAAATTAATGCTGACTGGGCTCATATGTTTTATGACTGTATAAAATTGAAAGAATACTGGAAGTCAATTAATGAATTTTGCAGGCTCTTTTACAGATAATTTCATTATTTCTAAATCTCTTATATTATTCAACACACCTGTACCTCAAAGTGTTAAAAGGTTAAGCTTCCCTTGTTATGGTCTATTCTAGCAGTGGCTAGGAAAATAATAACCAGAAATTGGATTTCAGATACACCTCCTTCGTTCAATGAATTTAAAAATGTTATGAATATAGTGTGCCATATGGAAATAAACACAATTAGGTCAAGAATAACTAGAAAAACATCTTATTATATTGTATGGGATAATTTACAAAATTTGTTAAAAAAATCCTAATTTCAATAGCATGGTATTTTAGTTTAATTAATTGATCTGATTGTAGTGGATGTCTTTGTAAATACTTTAGTTGTTTTGTTGAATGTTATAATCATATCTATTTTTAATTACTTGTATAAAATTGTTATGATATTTCTCTTGTATGTTAAAACAATAAACCTGTTTTGAAAAAAAAAAAAATAAATAGATTGGCATTCATGCCTAATGACCAAGTAGGGATGCTACATACCTTCTTTATCTTGCCACAACTGTTTGAGCAAGATTTTGCCAAGAAATGAGCATCCTCAGACCTTGTGCTTGACAAACAAGTAGTTAAAGTTTAAGACGCACAAGCTTTTAACACATTTTTGCTGCAGTTTGTGCTGTGGCTGCAGTCACTATTTTTATTAAGATAATTCCTGTGCGCCCTTGTGTGTTTGCATTCATTTCTAAAAAACTGTTCCTTGTCACAATTGCAGAGTAAACAGAGAGGGGCAAGCCACAGTGTTTCTGAATCTCAGTGATGAATTCTGAAACTCAAATGTCTGTCATTATTTGCTCAAAGATTTGCTGGAAAAAACATATAGTTTACAAGCAGCAGACTAGAAAATATCAGGCAAAATCAGGGATTTTGAATAAACAGAGAATTAAGAGTACCCTTTCCTTAAAAAGAGACGCCATAGCCAGTAAAGTGTACTTGCTCCCGCAATAATTCTAATATCAAGGATATTTTTTCCACAGTGTACTTAAGTCACGACCCACTACAGAAATTCTGATGTGTATAATCCTACAAACAAGGCATTGCTTTTCTGTTTTATATCACCATAATGGGAAGAACTTCAGTGATAACATACAGAACATTGTATATAGCAAATAAGTTTATTTTCTTGATTATAAGTGGTCTTTCTATTAGAATTATGATGTCTTTGTCATCTCTATTATCAGGGATTTTTGCCATTATGTGCATTTTCTAAGTATTTTTGGCATTGTACTTCAATGTATTTAATGTGCTTTGTATTATATATATATATATATATATATATATATATATATATATATATATATATATATATCTATATATATATATATATATATATATATATATATATATATATATGTAAATTGTTTGTGCTTCAGCAGCTGGGTTATGGCTAAAATGTTTCTTTGGTCCAGCCCACCCATCCTTTTAACAACCATGAACTAACTCAATAAATGAATGAATGAAGTGCCTCATCATTGTTCAGTTGTCTACTTATGTAAGAGATGAGATGATCATCCACAACTATAGTCTGAGAATAGACTCATGCCTGTCTCAGTGGACATTGTTCCTCATGCCTCTTATCCAGTTTTCTATTTCCTAGAAGAGGTCAGAGATGAACAAATTAAGTAGTCTGCTCCTAGGACTAGTCTTATATCACCTTTTAAAAAGATACCAGCATTACTTGCTTCCAGTGCCTCAAGAATGCTGTTTTACTAGGAAACCTGGTGAAAAGATATGCTAGAGTTTTAACCGGTGTCGCATCATCCATTCTGAGGATCCTTATATGATGTAATCCTCTTCCAATGCCATCATCTTTTTTTACATCTTCGGACACTAGCACTTTATTCTTTTAATGTCTCATTTTTTCTTCCTTCACACACAGGTGATATGCATTTATACTCTTTGGGGAACCTTGTCAAGAAGCCTGTGCCAGCCGTGCCTGTTGAGTTCCATCTAACAAATACTCACCCTATTATGTTAGGCAAACACTGAAGGGTTAGGGTTAATCTGGTGGGGGAAGTCACAGAATCAGCTGAGGTTAAGGTTCCATCTAAAACAACTAACAGAGCTTAGGGGAGATGGAGTTGGAAAATGATAGATGGAATGACTCAAAGAAGAAATTGAAATGCATATTACTAGAGCAAGAAAAAACAGTTGGAGAGGATGGAGTAAGAGACAAAAGGACAAGTTGCAGAGGATAAGAGAGCTACAGCAGAGGAAGAGGTCATTGGATTCAGAAGACAAAAAAGAACTGGAAAAGATAACTTGAGACTGGAACACATATATAGAAATGAGAAAATCGTAAGACAGAATGCGGCTATAGGTATGCGGCACTTTTGAAAGACCCCAACAAACCAAAAAACAGTAGCCCAGAAACCCAAAATACAGAACGTAGAGAGGCAGATTATTCAAATTAAAAATCCTGGGGAAAGGACTCTAATAAGAAATCCTGGGCAAATAGTAGAGAACTTCCACAAGTTCTACCAGCAGCTTTATATTGCAACTAGAGATATAGTACAATAGCAGGCCACTGTGGAGAACTTTCACAAGACCAGTCAAATAAGGCCAATCATGTTTCAGGAGATACTAGACCATTAAAAATAGGCTAGAGGGAAATCACTGGGCCTGGATAGGATACTAGTAGAGTTGTGGAATGAGGTATAGGAAGAGTTGGCCCCAAGAAAGGTTGAGCAATTTAAGGGGATATTAGAGAATAAGCAAGTACTGAATTTTTGGAAAAAAGTGGTCATATTAGTAATTCCGAAGGAGGGTAAATATCCATTGCACAGAGGATATTACAGGCCAGTAACAGTGCTAAATCATGATTGTTACATATTCACATCAATATTGGCTGACAGAATGGCTAAACTGCTACATAAATTAATCAATAAAGATCAATGTGGCTTCATAAAGGGGATACAGACATTTAACAACATTCTCTTGGTAAATATAATACACAAATATGCAGAACAAGAAAGCAAGCCCTTGGGGATGAGAAGCTTGGATGTGGAGAAAGCCTGTCATAGGGTACTTCTGAGCTGCTTTTGGGATGTGTTAAGGAGACTAGGTTTCCCATAGCAACTGAGGCACATATTCCGAGACTTGTATAATGGAGCTAAAGCAAGAATAAAATTAAATGGAAGGATAACACAAAATAAACTACTAGAAAGATGTACAAAGTAGAGATTCATACTGTCTCCTTTACTATTTGCTCTATACCTAAAACCATTTGTACTCAGACTAGGGAATTCAGACATAGAAGGCTGGGTCGCATGTAATAAACAATAAAAGGTAGTGATGTTTGCAGATGATGTAATGATGTTTACAACAAACCATGATATAGACATGTATATACTATTTAAAATACTAAACAGGTTTAGGGAAATAGTGGGTATAAGATTAATGAGGACAAAACAATCTCTATGAATCAATTATAGTCCTTCATTTGACTTAGTGTAAAGATTCCCATTACTCTGGGACCATCATAGAATAAAATATCTAGAAGAATGAATTACAAAAAAATTCACAGGATTCTCCAGCAGAAACATGGAAATAATTTAGAGCAAAGTTAAAGAGTATGATCTAGAGGTCAGAAGTCATGCAAATGGATATAGATCAAAATATTCAAAGATGTTTGTAGTGCCCTTAATCTTGTACATTGGGCAAGCATATAGTGGCAGGGAATAAACAAAGACTGGTCAGAATATGTATGGCAAGGCCATAGGCTGAGGATAGGGTGGGGAATGATATTATGTCCACCATATGAAGGGGGATTCAATTTAGGAAAATTAGAAGATTATTATGTAGCTACACAGCTGAGATTGATATATTACTTACAAAATTTAAACTAAGAAAATAATTAGAAAAATATTTTGATATCCTTGCAAAAGTATTGACACCGAAGCAATCTTAAAGGCAAAATGTTCTAAAAATACATTCATAACAGAATTAGGAGAAGTCTTAGATAAATGGCTTAGGACAAAAACAGGAAAGTGGTGGGAATTTGAGTTCTCCCCAATAGGACTAGTTAAGCCAAGGTTTTGTCAAGGTGATAAACTCATACTGGGAGTAACTGAATAGAGGTTAAGAGAGATTGCAGTGGACAGAATTGAGACAAATGTAATACAAGCCAAAGGGAAATGATGAAATACAGAGGCATTCTGAAATTACTTGAGAAGTATGACATGGAGGTTAAGTGAGGGGGTAAAAAAGATCAAAAATCACTGTTGATGCAAATATTAATAGAAACTAGAACAAATCACGCAAGATGGGAGAAGTTAGTGATTAGGTTATATCAATATATTAGAGAAACCCTGAGACAGAAATGCAGTAAAAGGTAAATAGCAAATGGGAGAACAGAATAATGTTCACAGACTTAAGTGAAAGATGGAATGGGATCTGCAATAGCAACACTAGAGTGACCATTACAAGGACATTTCAGAGATTTGCATGAAAATCCCTGCACAGATATTTTCAAAGATATTCAGAGGGTGACACCCCCACATGCTGGAGATGTCACAAAGAGGAGGAAAGTTCCTGATACCATATGTTGTGGGGATGTAACAAACTTGATAAATACCTTAAGGAGGTAAGATGGATGACTGGAATAATTCTAGGGTACCCTTGGCAAAAATCAGAGGAAGACTACTTTCTGGGTTGTGTAAAAGAAACCCAGGGGAACAAATATAGACAAGATTTGGTGACACTGTTTTGGGTAATCACTTAAAAGGTAATAACCAGGAAACAGAGAAAGACAATAGAGCTAGTAGAAGATGCATTTAAGTTAATGGACGAGCTTAAAGAGAAGCAGAAAATGATGCTGAGAGAAAAAGTAACATATATAAGAAAAAATGGCAGGTATGGGATGAGAGTATATGCAAATTAATAGAGGAGGGAGAGATATAAATTTAATTGAATTAACAGCCCAAAGAGAAAGAAGGTGAGGAATGCGGTGCAACATATAGAGGGAAACCTAGGATGCATTACATGTTATGTTTCAAAGATTGACTTGCATTGATAAGGGTGAGATCTGGTTGTGACAGGCGCCCTCTGTACTAAGCTAAAAAGCTAATTCAGTAATTAGTACAAGGATCAAGGACCCCTTCCAGATGAGTCTTTTGTTGTGACTTGCTTGGTAGAATGTAAGTATGTTGAACAGTTATAAATAGGATTGAATAAAGCAGCTGTACGTAAAAAAGCCTGAACCACTAATTCATTCTGAACTACATTTTTCTTTACTTTTTCTTTCCTCCTTCCTTCTTTTTCCATTCTTTTTTTCCTCAGTACCTAAATAATATGCCTGTTGCCTTCTACCCATTTTGCCTTCTTCCAATTAATGCACTTTGCTGTGTTGTTTCTGGCACCTGCATAGCCATCACACTTACTTTATCATATTCTGTTTACATTTTGCATATGTGCTGATTACCTGGATATTACTGTTTACCATATGCTCTATGTAATGTAATTTTTCTCTCTGGACCCCCATTGAGAATGGGCAGCCTTTAGCCCAACTGGACTAGTCAGGTAAACAGATGTAATAAAATAAATAAATAAACAATTACAGGTCCTCCCCCTTGTCTCTCTATAGCTAGCATTTCTGCATCTCTCTGATTGTTGCCCTTAGCAACTATTTTCACTTCTTTAGTGAAGCACAACTAATTGCTCCTTCTCTTTGTTTCAAAATTGCCCCAGTCCCTGTCTTCACACCCCAAATATCTATATTTACAATATTCCGCAGCCATTGTGCTACTTTTCTTTGCCATCACTTACAGTGACCCTTGTTCATGAACTATTCTCTCAATCTGTAGTTAGCCATATCACCCATAATTATGGTCTGTAGGCTTTCTGATTAGGTCTTGTTTCTCTTTTTATGCCCGGTATAAATTAATCCATTGCTTGATCTGTGTTACAGAAAACAAGACTTGGCAATCCTATCATGTTGTTATTTTTGCAAAGAACTAAAATGACCATTTCCCATTTCTTGTTTACAAACACTGCCACCTGTTTCAAACTATACAGGTTTTACTTTCATTGCATTTTTACTGAAATTCATAAGTAACATCAGTATATGGAGATAAGGCAGAAAGATTTAATAGGAACAATGGAAAAGGATTAGCTGTACACAGCAGGCCACACTACTACAACACACAGATGATTACACTTTCATTTTCACATCTGACAACATGGTACACCTCTAAAAAATACTCTGGAAACTTTAACTGCCACAAAATAATGGCTTCATAACTCATAGCTCATGCTCAACTCAAAAAGGACCAAACTATTTCTCCAAAGCCCACTCTCATGAAAAAACAAAATTTAAAGTCCCCCCTCTTGATAATACAATCCTTGAAGTCACTTCTCATAGCAAACTATTAGGAGTAATAGTGGACAGTAATCTTACATTTGACCTGCATATACAAAATGCATAAGGAAAAACTCATCAAAAACTAAGGATGTTTTACAGAGCCAAAAATATCTCAGCAATTCAACTAAACTACACCTGCCACTACTTATCTCCTCCCCACTCTTCTTTATGGTGCTCCTATCCTTACTCACCTCCAGGCTTCACAAAACATTATAACTTCAACAATGCTGTAACAAAGTTGCTAAATTTGCGGCGATAATTTCTGACTGCACTAAAGAGTTTTGCCTAAGAAGCGATCAGTTTTGTCCCAAAAATCTTACAAAGAACAGGAAATTCCAGATTACCATTTCGCAATTAACTGTTTATCCTGTGCTTTTCTAATAATGAGCAGAAAAAAATTTTCATACTTAGGAGTCACTCCTTTGGTTAAGCCTAACAATGTAAGATATAAGAAAAGAAGCTCTGCCTACAGGTCTTGCGGACTTCAGCCTGGAACAGATTTAGCTTAATATGGGCACAGATAATGTGATGCAACGCATCCAGCTCCATAGTGTGGCAGCAGCAACAGAATTTTGTTGTTGTATCTCTTGACTAGATAAGTTCACTATACACAGAGGTCTCCTTGCTGGGACAACCCAGGGACATTTTGTTGTTAAATAGCTCAGAATGACACTGTAGACAAAACAGAGGCTAAGGGGAGCAAACTCTGAACGACAAGAACCATCATATTAATAGGTGCTTTGCCAGGAGATACAGCTGATGATTCACTGGGAAAGTAGAATGTTTGAAATAAGGCTTTATTATAGCAATAACCCACGCCTGGGTGTGGGTAATGCTAAATTTACCCACGGTTGGTGTGGTTTGGTCCCGAGGGTGGTGCCCGGGGTGCCAAACAAAGCCATCCGTGGGTAAATTTAGCATTACCCACACCCAGAAGTGGGTTATTGCTATTATACCATGACATTATTTAAGAAAAGAAACTATTACTTTTCTTAAATAATGGCATAGTATAATGCCTGTTTACTGCCCTTCTGCAGATGTCTGGCATCCGCGGCAGTTTTGATGTACTGTGCGCCTGCGCAGTACATCAGAGCTGTGGGCAAAAGCAACAGAGAAAGCAAGATCTCCGTTGCTTTTTTTTTAGTGTTTCGCTATGTTAAATGAGTTTAACATAGCGAGACAGTTTTAAAATAAGCAACGGACATCTCCGTTGCTTATTTTAAAACTGTCTCGCTATGTTAAACTCATTTAACATAGCGAAACACTAAAAAAAAGCAACGGAGATCTTGCCTTTCTCTGTTGCTTTTTTTTAAAACACTGTCTCGCTATGTTAAATGGGTTTAACATAGCGAGACAGCTTTAAAATAAGCAACGGAGATCTCCGTTGCTTATTTTAAAGCTGTCTCGCTATGTTAAACCCATTTAACATAGCGAGACAGTGTTTTAAAAAAACGAGTTATACTAATGGAAAAAAGTCCGGGCGACCGGACCTTTTTCCATTAGTATAACTCGATTTACAATGGGCACGCTGGCCAATCAGCGTGCACGTTTTGGGGGGGTCATGGTATAAATGTGAATAACTACCAAAACAGAAAGGAGATTACCATACTTTGGATCGGTGGGATTTGAGCCTTGGGCACCTCTTTTGGTAGAATATTTGGCCATGACTTATAAAGATACCATTAGGATTATAGTAGCTTGAACATAAGAGGCTGAATATATGTAGATGAACAGCATAAACATCTGACTAGTTCTAAATAATACAACAGTACTTTTACAGAATATTCAGTTTTGGGGAGCAAGTGAGACAACTTTCAAGGCCTCCTATATCTTGAAATTAAGGAAATTGATTAGGCTTTTATATATCAATAGTGCATGTGAAATCTCTATACTTTAACTCTATTATTAAAAAACTACCATTCTTCTCAAATTCCTGAAGCTCCATCAGGTACAAATAGTTTATTTGTTCTTTTGCTTTCAAATCATATGATGATTATATTAGGAAAATCCATACTACGAACAACGGGAATAAGTAAAAAAAAACAGGCCGCTAACCACTGTGATTATCTAGCTAACATAGACATCCAAGACAGGGTTTAAAAAAAGATGTATATTTTACCTCTGATTATTCACTTTGTAGGATAGGGAACATTAAAACTGTACATCTGTTCATGAAGGTATGTCCCCACTCCTTCCAAAATTCCTGCCTAACTTTCATAGTATTTGAATTTATTTATTTAATATTTGTTTATCAAGAAAGTCAGACTGAAACAGAGCCCATTTTAAGCAGAGGTACAGGGAGCAAAGTCCGACATGGGACAGAGACCATTTTCAGCAGCAGTCCGGAGAGAAACACTCCAGACACATGTCTTTGAAAAGTGGGAGGAAACCAGGGCAACTAGAGGAAACTTACTGGGACAGAGCCCATTTTCAGCAGAAGTCCAGGGAGCAAAGTCGGACTGGGAGAGAGCCCATTTTCAGCGGAGGTCCAAGGAGAAACACTCCAGATGAATGTCTTTGAAATATGGGAGGAAACCAGGTCACCTAGAGGAAACCCACAAGAATGCAGGAATCACATGCAGGCTCTCACAGAAGGCACCCCAGGCAAAAAACAAACTGAAGAACCTCTTGCTGTGAGGCAACAGCTACTGCTGCACCATTGGATTGACATATGTCAGCAATAATAAAATGGGACATCACCTGGAATTCTAAAGCATGGTGGTCCCATGTAAATGATGGTTTTAAATTACTAGCAAACAAAAGTATTTCTACGTAAGACACAATTACCACCATTTAGCTTTTTAAAGATAAAAAGACAGGAGTATGATAGGCTATGGGTAGATACGTGTTCTCTTAAAATCGTATCATGTTTTCATAGGACAGCCTGTTGTGACAGCAAAGCGAGCATTTGAAAGATATAAAATACCTTCCTCAGGTAGAAAAAAACAATCTTGGTTCATAGGTGGAACTATAGCTTGGTGGGCAATTCCATGAGTAGCATCTCCATCAACCTCTCTCAACAGAAAGTTGACAGCAACCAAAAAAATGTCTTTTGAGATGAGGACCAAAATCTAAGGCCTTTATGACTGTAGCAAAGCTCTCTATGTTAGTGCTGGAAATTTGTACATGATTCAAACAGCTAGACACATCCATTTATACATCTGCAATATCATCCTCGGCTACTTAAATGAATATTGTTATTAAAATTATGCACAATTTGCATCTCATCTGTGGTGCCACAAGAACCCTTTAACAGGTTGTACCCAGAACAGCCACCATATTCTCACCACTCTAGTTATAGTACTGAAGCAATGATAAGGTTATAAGACACATGATAAGCATAATTTATCTTCAGGTTTGAGAACAGGGGTAACTTATGCTTGTTCTAATGAGGAAGGAACTGTTTTGGTATCCACTGGTATCCATTCTTAATGAAAACCCCAATTAACAAAGGCAGAGGAAGAAAGAAGTACAGTCTTGCACCCTTCAGCAGAAAGCTATGCCACTAAAAGGATTTATTTTTCTTAAGCCTGGTTATTACTTGCAGCATTGTTTTCCTTGTGATTAGCCATGTTGTGACACAAATTTTTTCTTAAGTAAGGGGAATTATATTCTTGTTCATTCTGGAAAGTTATACAGGACTTTATGTGGCAGTGATTCTTAAGGTGTTGGGATAGGTTAGTAGTTATCTATACGGATCTCTAAGAATCTATGGATAGTAGTAACTTTATAACGGCCTGTTAGATCACTCATTATCTATAAAAGAAACAGGTATGAACATTAAAGGTGATCCAGTAGTCCTACAGTTTGTGCCCCTTACACTTCCAGCAAATTATATATACTTACTCTGAGATTGCACAAGATCAGGAAAAGAGAATATTCCCAAGCACCAAGAATTGTTTGATCTTGCTCAACTGTCAACCATCTGTTTAGCTGAACCAAAATTAGACAACTAAGCAGATGTTGACCAAGCACACTGTTGACCAAAACATACGGAAAATGGGAATTTGGTCTTTCTCCACTGTTGTGTTATCTCAGAGTTGGTTTATATAATTAGCATGAGTTAATGGTTTGCTGGGGGGGGGTCTTGTCTACTGCATTAAAAATGTTTTCAGTATTTTGTGTTTTAGATATTTTGATTTTCAGTCTTTTGAGCTTTCAGTCGTATGACAAAAACCTATATATACATATACACACACACACACACACACACACACACACACACACACATATATATATATATATATATATATATATATATATCTATATATATATATATATATATATATATATATATATATATATATATATATATATATATATATATATATATATATAGTTCCCCTTCATATGATCGAATTTCTCTAAACTTGAAAGTCATAAACTTGAAACCAGAAACTCGAATTTAGAGGAACTCCAACATATGAAATGGACAAAAAAATAAAAAATTAACACCTTTCAAATGTTTTTGACCACTGCACCCCCCACCCCCCTACTTAAATATACCTACTCTAAGATCGCACTATAGTGAAGAAAAGGGAAATCTCCCATTTTGCGCTATACGCGTAAGCGCAACACGGAATATTTTCCATTCCCCCGTTATAGTGTGGTCACGGAACATTCACATTTAAACTGCTAAGGTACAGGGGGACCTGGCTCCCTACAATAAGGTAAATTCATTTTTTATTTTTTTAAACCTAAGGCTCCCATTCACAATTTCGAGTCAATGGAAGTTTGAGATTCTGGTCTCGAGATTATGAATTTCGAGCTTCTATCCATTCGATCTTGTGAAGGGGAACTATATATATATATATATATATATATATATATATATATATACACACACACACACACACACACACACATACACATACATATCTATATGTATACCTATATCTATATCTCATTGCGGTCTGCAAGAGCGAACACTTTTACAGGTTTGTTTTTCAATCTATCGGCTGCTTTCTTTGATTTCACAACACAGTCAGGTTTGGGTATTATCTTTCCTTAACCCACTGCTGTGAGATCTCTTGTGTGATGAATTTATTTTATTTATTTTATTTTATTTTACATTTGTTGACCGGGATTGTCCAACTGAACTGAAGAGCCCTTTTTAAGCGGAGGCCCGGGGAGTAAAGCTCCAACATATTATATCAATTGCATGATAAATGGGTGTGATAAAATAAGAGAATGAATATTTTTGTTTGCCACCATCCTTCCTGTGCTGCCAAGTACTTACAGTCACTCAAATAATATATTTTTATCACAGCAACTCACCCTTATTCACTCTAAAAATCTTAAAGGAATGAAAAAAATTACATAACACACACACACACACACACACACACACACACACACACACACACATATATATGCAAAATACCTTCCATCTAAATCAGACCACCAGAAATTAAGTATTTATGAAAATTAAGGAAAAAAGGGCTAAAAAGAATAGAAAAATAAATACAAACTACAACTAACAATTTGGAAAACACCAACATATTTGGCCCATATCTAAAAATCTACAGAAATAAAATTAAACCCATAAAACCTATAACAAAAAAATAAAGCAAATATTGATCAAGCTCTCATTACATCAGAAAAATTAACTGTAACACTAAAAATAAATAAATAAAATTTACTTTAGAAGTATAATTGAAAGACATACAAGAGATAGCTCCTTCAAGAAAAAGTGGCATAATCTGGGCAATTCATTGTTCAACATGCAAATTAGTTATGTACTACACCATCTGATATGACTAGATAAAGCAATCAAATCAAAAAAGGAAAAAAAAAGCAATCAAATGTAAAAAGGAAAAAAAAAACAGAAAAATAGGGATCTATTTTGCATGATCAAATTTTTAAAAAGTTGAAATTCACATGATCAAATCCATGTGATAACTTTTTAAAAAGCTGAACATGCACAAAATAGTAGAAAAAGCATTTCTGCATGGGGAAAGCTCCTCCCCTGCCCCCCACCCCTGCTAATAATGTATACCAGCTCCAAGATCACACTATGTTTTATTTCTGATTTTTGCAAGTTTTTGCGGCTATGGATGCGGGAACCAGCACTGATAATGAAGGAAGGGATAGGAAGGAAGAACTTTAACATGCTAGAAAGCTGATAAGGCAGCTTTCACAATTGACAGACTTTCTAACCTCGCTCAGCCAATCCATGATCAAGATCGTCACTAGAACCCAGGAGAGGCAGAACCAGGAAGCTACTCGCACAAACAGCTCCAAACAGCACAAAATCAACAGTAATTTGAATAACTGTGCTAGAAATGGCACTAATGGTTTGAATGGAGCAAATCAGATGGAAGAAATGAACTTCCAACTAACACCGGGATATTAAGAGATGCGAATGGTGAGGGTGAGATGAATGAAAATGGAACATCCACTATACCACCAGGGCAAGAAAAACAGACTTTCTCTGCAGCCTCTGTGATGAGTAAAATGGAACTTAAAAGACTGGTTGCAGGTTAGCTACACTGTTAATTTTAGAGAAAATGTGTTTGAATCAGCCACAGTAGCTGATGCATACAAAAATAAGTTGGATAAACTATCTAAGCTGATGTATAAATTCAAAACATTGGATAAAGAGAATGCTTATCTTAGGCGATTTATTTTAGAGGGCATTGTGCCAAAAGGGCTGAGGATATGTAAGTATCCTAATAATGTGATTTTTGGCAGTATGTTTCATAAAAATTTAATTGAGATATTTAACAGATATGGGCTGGATATGTTAAAAGTAATGGTTAAAGAAAATGACAGGATCAAAGAAGAATTACTGAAAGAGATTGAAATTTTAAATGAATGTATTAAAGGTGATTTAATACATACTATTCCATCAGAAAAAGAGAAGTATTATAACATTAGGTTTGAAATTGATGGTAAATGTGATGATTACCCTAGATACCACCCTATCTCAATTCAAAATAGCTCTCAAGGAGTATTTCAAGTCTCAATGGATATGTCCCTGCTCTAAGCCTGTCTAAATCTTTGTGTATACTTGTGTATCTATCCTATGTCTATAAGTGTTACTCAAATATCTTTGTTAAGCCAGTTTAGAAGATGGTTATACCGTACAAATTTAAATGTACTAGAATAAGTGGTGTATTTCTATAAATTTAACTAGACTGTAAAATGAGTTATATTTGTATTATGTTATGATTACTCCTGTTCGATATGACATTGTAATGATTGTATATGTATACCTTTGGAGCTTTTCTCCCTGGGCCTCCACTGAAAATGGACATGTATCCAGTCGGACTATCCAAGTCAACAAATGTAAAATAAATAAAAATGTGTGGAAAAGGGCACATTATCTTTTTCCCCCACTGTACTGCTACCTCAGTGCAATTAATTTAATATTTTAAAAAGTTGATCATATGGTGTGAAATTCAACTTTTAAAAAAGTCAGTCATATAAAATAAACCCAAAAACAGATATATGGAATATGTAACAGTCTGTTTTATGAGTCATATGAAATATCTTTTACTGTAAGTTTAAGAATAGAGATGATTCTACTGCAAGATTAGAAATGTTGCAGAACTTGTTTTTTAACTTATAGCTTTACCTCTGATTGGTAATTTCATGCCATAAACCTACATGCATTCATTTATTCTCAGATTACCCACTTATCTCAATGCTTGGCCCTGAGGAGCTGACTCACTCCTGACATTGAGTGTATAAGGTGGACAACATTTTGAATAGAGAAACAACCCACTGCAGGCAGGATGCATGCATACATGCATGGTCACACACACACACACACACACACACACACACACACACACACACACACACACACACACACACACACACACACACACACACTTACTCTTATATGGCACAATCAAATATTGTCAGTTTACTTAATCACCAGCTCAGTTACAACAGGTCTTTAGATTGAAGGAGGTAATTGGATTGCCAAGTGAAATTACACCTGGACAGATAGGACAAGTAGACTCTGCATGGAAGACACATCTGTGAGAACCAAACTGGGGACTGAAACCCTGTGAGCCAGTAATGCTGATTGCTGTGTCAGTGTGTCAATCTTTTTTCACATCAAAAGCCTGTCTATTAAACATATATTCAAACTGTCAAGTTTTTATTGTTACCTTTATATATTCCCAGACTACTGTAAATTGCTTTCACGTTGTCTGCTTCATAGCTGTTAGGTATTTGATGCTTAAAGTGGTTTTTGAGTTCACAAACTTATTATAAGCTATTTTGCTACACCACTTCCTGTTTATGTTCGTCTGCAGGATTACTGCATGTGTTAGGAGTAGTAGTCAACTCAAATTGCATCTAAAATGTTATTGCATATGTGTGCCCTTTCCAGTAATATCATACATAACATAATTCAGCTGTTTCAAAGCTATTCCAGCTTTACGAATTACTGCTATTTTCAAATACAGAATTATGTATTAATTTATTTGCATGCCAAAGGTATCAATTTGCACTAGAAATGAAACTGTTGGGGATGTATTAGGAACACAATGGAGCTGTTTATTAAATGTGTAGTCTCAAATCTTCATTTAAATGGAAGATATGCAAACATAGCCTACTACTGTATCCTGTCTGCAACATTGCTTTATATCCTTTATAACAATAGTACACTGGTATATCTGAGCAGTTAAAAGCTGGTTGTCTGGACAGCTGTTAAATAATGCAACTTAAAAAATATTGCACTGTAATAAAGATTCAAAAAGGCATCAATAATTTTAACCTAATAACACTACTATATGTTCATAATGTCATAATTCCCATGTACTTGTTTAGACTAAGTTTAACGCAAAAGTACATGTCAAAGCAGCCTCTCACAATTTAATCATCAATGATCAATTACTGCATTAATGCTTGTTTAACTCAAATAAAAAATTACCTGAGTCTGTAACATATAGAAGAGGAAAACAGTTTCTCTATGAAATAAGCAAGCTTTGAACATAAAACAGCATATGTTGTGCAGTAAAGACCTTCAACCCTCTAATTTATCCACAATGAGGAAAAATGTTTTCCACAGAACGTATCTTGCAACAAATCAATTGAAAAACCCATTGCATGTTTGGCTGCACTACTTTCAAATAAAGTAATTTAATTCTACATTGTTTTGAAGTATAGCTTAAAATACTTGAGACTCTCACTTAAAAAATGGCATGTTGTCTAAAGCGGATAATGGCATAGTTTTTCTGCAACACTGCAGTAATTAAGCTGGAAATTACAATGGTATAGCTTACCAAACCTAATTGTGAATTCAGCAGAAATAATGGACAGAATGTCTTATGCTGACAATACACTACAGTAGGTGAGGTTTTATATGGTATGTTATAAGATGATCTGCAGATGTGTCACTCTATCTGGAGACAGCATGGTGAGCAACCTAGGCTGCTGATCAAGAAATAATAGGTATATATAGCTTACATAGCTAGGCAGTGTAGTCTCTGTGTAGGAAATATGCACCTCACATGTCCTCATGTAGCCTAAGGGGTAATCCAGTATTGGTAGAGGTAAAGGTGTGTCTGAGTGTTGGTATACTAGCTTTGGGACATTTCCGCATTGCATGACCGATACTGCAGGTATATCCCAGACAGCTGCCTGTCACATGCTAGGACAATTTCTTGCAGTTATAGGCAGCAGACTGGATGAGTTCATTTGATACCCTGCAACACAAAGGGAGTGGCAGACTGCCATGGAGTGGTTCTATTCTATAGCCAACCCATCTCCCCACCCCAGCTCTTCCCTTCATGCAATTGATTGCACCTACATTCCACTAAAACACATTCTAGTGATGCCACAGAATGTAACTATAACAGAAGTTGAGGCAATTACCCGGTTATCAGGTAGTGTGCTCAAAAGATGGCCTAATTTTTAAGCTGATGAAAATGCACTCCAGTAGCATGTGTGATCCAGCAATCTGGACAAAAAGTGACCTAGGGGCACTTTTCTAACAGGGTGAGATCTCAGAGGGGCTACTATTTGTTAAGTATACCTGTATATGACAAATTTGTTCCATGTTTCCATGCAAGCCCTAGGTGTGGTTGATTACCTCAAGAACATCAGAAGTCTGAAGAGGAGCTGTTACAGGCTTCATAAAATCATAAAGAGGACACAAGGAAAAAGACATCCACTCATAGGTGACAAGGCTGCACGCATATGTTGGCTTACAACTTTGACTCATGACATGCCAGATGTACACACATACATAGATATACAGATGATGTGTATGCTCTTTGTGACTGCATACCAATAGTTTCATATTTATTTATTTATTTATTTCAGTTTGATGACCAGGGAGGTCCACTGGGCTCAGGGAGCCCATTTTCAGTGGAGGCCCGGGGAGAAAAGCTCCGCATTAACATAGTGATTATACACAGTTATTTACATAAAAATCTGCATTACACAGTGATTATACACAGTTATTCAATTAAAAATAAAAATTAAGTGAGGTAAAAATATATATGCAGTTATACACAGTTGTTCACATAAAAATCCAAATTAAATGAGGAAGAGTACAATTAAATAAAATTGTGTTACACAGTGTGTTCCACAGTTAGAGTCAAAGTAAAGAGAAAAACAAATAAAAAATGATTAAGAATCAGAGACCAACATAAGTTGTATGGTTTCATGGAGTCAAGTATTTATGACGGTATGATATAGAGTAGTAACAAGGAATTTATTGAGAAGAAGTTGAGGGTACAGAATTTAATTTTAAGCTAAAGAACAGGAATAAGTTGTTGCAGATTATATTTTTAGCTAAAGAGGTTAGGAGGTTAGAAGTTCACAGCTGAAGAACAGGAGTATGTTCCCAGGTTAGAAGGTATTTGAAGTGTATGGAGGAAAAAGGCAACTGGGAAAGAGAAGTGAAAGAGAGCAGAGGTGGTAGAGGTTGAAGAGGGTTGTACAGGTGATTACTTTTACTGTTATGTCAGGTTAGGTTTAGGCTCAGAGGTAGAGAAAAGTTTCTGGGGAGAGAGAGGCATAAGGCTATGTGGGGAGAGAGCAGTTGCATTTCCATTTGAAAAAAAGGTAGGAGTGTAGAAGAGTTTTAAAGGTGTAAAAGCTTTCACAAGTCCTTAGGGAGGATGGCAAGGAATTCCATTTTTTAGCTAAAGAAAAGGATAACAGATACTGCCCAGCAGGACGTTTGGGTTTACAGACAGTGATTAGGTTTTGGTAGGATGATCTTAGAGATCTTGGAGGGGAGTATGGTTGGAGGATATTGGATAGGGCTGGGCACTTAGTAGGTTGAAAAAATTAGTGTATGGGCTCTAGTAATTTGGAGATAATCTAGATGGCTGGGGAGTTCAAGCCAGTTTAACAAATGAAGGGCAGCCGCAGTACAGTAATTGGAGGAGAATTTGGCTTTGGTGGCAAATTTAGAAATTTTATTATAGCAGATTTCCAATTTGGAGGAGGAGTTGCAGATAGGTTAGATAGAAGGGGAGCACCATATAAAAGTGAGGGAAGCAGATAGGTAGTGGCAAGGGTTTGGTGGGAGGGGAAAGGAAGTGAATGTTTCTGTATAGCATACCAAGTTTAATATGAGTTTTCTTAATGTTTTGCTGGATGTGGTTGTCGAATTTTAGGTGTTCATCAATAGTTACCCCAAGAAGTTTAGCGAAGGGAGAGACCTCTAAGGCAGTGTTGTAGCTTATAATTTGGAAAGAATGTTTATCAAGAGGGGAGGCTTTTGATGGAGAGAATAACAGAATTTTGGATTTGATGGCATTTAGTGAGAGGTGGTTTTAGAGCATCCATTGTTCAGTGGAGGAGAAGGCAGTTTGGGTTATTATTTATAGCTGAGGGAGGGTGGGGCGCAGCAGGTTAAAGTGGAATCATCTGCATATTGTACAATTTTGGTATCGGGTGTGGCTTTGTGGAAGTCATTAATGAAGATGTTGAACAGCATTGGACCAAGTATAGATCCCTGAGGTACCACAGTGGGGGTTGGAAGGAAGGAGGAGGTGCCCTTCCCCCATTTCACGGCTTGAGACCTATCAGAGAGGTAGCTTGAGAACCAAGATAAAGAATTATTGGAGAGATGGAGGCTAGAGAGGTGGATTTAGAAGTGGATGTGGGAAATGGTATCAAATGCTTTGGATAGGTCTAGTTGAACTGTAGAGACAATGTTACAAGAGTCACGGGCTAGGCCAGGTCGGAATCCGTGTTGGGTTGGAGTAATTACTTGATATAAGGTTAGGTATGGCATAAGCTGTAGGTGGACAAATTTCTCTAGGATTTTGGAGATAGGGGAGAGGATAGCTATAGGGCAGAAATTAGAGATGCTATTGTTTTTGCCTCCCCTATGAAGAGGTAGGATAAAGGCAATGCACCATAGTTTGGGCACATAACATTCCTGTATGGATCTGTTGATTAAGATGCTGATAGGTAGAGCAATACTGTCTGTGGCTATTTTTAGGAATGAAGATGGAATATTGTAAGGGGCATTGGTGCAAGGTTTTAATTTAGAGAATAATCTTTTTATGAGGGAGGTAGAGATGGGTGTAAGTTCAAATATAGGTGGGGGATTAGAAGCAGAGAGTTGTGTAGGGGGTGTGAAAGATTGGATGGGTTGGGAGGGTGGATTGTTGTTAGGGAAGGTCTTGGTCAGGTCAATGATGGAGTTGGTAAAGAAGGAGTTAAATAGGGAGGCTATTTCAGATTTGTTTGAGTCAGGGCAGGGATTATTTTTGGTACCTGGTTTGAGAAAAGAATTAACTGAGTTCCAGAAATGTTTGTGGTTGTTAGATTGGTTGGACTGGAGTTTAATATAGTAGGACTTTTTATATCTAATGATATGTTTTTTAACAAGGTTACGAAGTTGATTATATATATAAGGAGAGTTTCTGGCTGCTTATTTTGGTGGTAGGTTTTCCAAGATTTGTCCTTTTGTAGCATACGTTGTTTGGTGTCTTTGGTTAGCCAAGGGGTGTACTTAGTTTTGACCCTCCTTGTTCTTGGAGGAGCTAGGGAGTTGAGGATGCTTAAGAAGGTAGAGTTGAAGAATTCTATGGCATTGTCTAGTGGTAACGTTTTTAGGGGGATCCAGTTTGCCTGTTTTAGGGCATCCAAGAAGGTTGTGGGGTTGAAGTTTGTGAGGTTAATGGGTGTGGATATATTGGTATAGGTGAGGAGAGGAGTGAGTAGCTCTGTGGATGAAAGATGGCAAGTGGTCACCTATAGGTTCAGGAGTAGTGCCAGAGTCTATGACTTTGTTGGGTTTGGATACTAGGATCCAGTCTAGAGTTGTACCTGGAGGGTTAGTTTTGTTGGGTCTGGTGATAGAGTTGGTTAGTTGGGTAAAGTTGAATAGATTGATGGATATGGCGGGATTTGGGCTGTTGATTTTATCCCAGTCAATATTTACATCTCCAAATATGAAGGTCTCTAGTTTAATATTGGTAGAGGTCCAGAGGAGGATTTCTTCAAGAGTGGAGATGTTATTACCTGGGTGGATGTAGAGGGCAATTATACATATGTTTTTATGGTTATTTATTTTTAGAAGGCCTATGACTAGTTCAGCATTGTTGAATGGAGGGATAGGATTAGGGTAGGGAGATATGGACAGCAAGTTAGAGTAGATTAAGGCTACCCTCTCCCCTTTTCTTTTTAAGTGGTCATGTCTCAGGGCTTGGAACCCGGGTGGTAGGATTTCAGAATCACAGATGTGGGGCTTTAACCAAGTTTTGGAGATGTCTACAATATCGGGTAGGTTATGGTTGAGCCAGGCATGGAATTGGGTTACTTTGTTCTTTAGACTTTTGCATTCAAGGTGAAAAATCTGAGGTGTTTGTGGCTAGTTTTATTGCTTGTAACAGTGGGGTTTGGAAAAGAGGAAGATTTTGGTTCAGGGTTTGGACATATGTCCCCTGCTAAGTAGAGGAAGTTGAGGAAGCATAGTGACATTTTTGAGCTGGCTTTTAATAGTTGTGGACGGTATGGAATTAGTTTATGTTTGTGGTATGTAGTTTGGAGGGGGACAAGCTTTAATTTGAAGTAGTGGAGGAGGTTGGGTTGGACTAGGGAGGAGGATATGTTGCAAAAATGTTTTATAGTGGGATGAGGAGGAGGGGTAGGAGTGTGGGGTGGCATAGGAAGGAGGGGTGGAGTAGGTTAGAATGGTAAGAGGTAGCATGATATAAAGGGAGTAAGACTAGAAAGCAGATAAATGGGGTTTGAACTGTTTGAGTTATAATGCATGTCATGGTTGTGGTGTGGATGAGAATTAGAGGGAGGAATTAGTGGGGCAGATAGAAGAGTATCAGATGAGGTGGACAATGAGAGTATGTGGACTTTGAATGGGGTTGGAGAGGTTATGATTGGGAGTTGGAATTCAAGAGGAGGGGCAGAGGGTGGAGGAGATTGGTTGGTTGAGTTATGATAGTAGGGGATGATTGTTGAGTGAGAAGGGGGAGAGGATTGGTTAAGTATAAATGTAGGAATAGTGGGGGAGGGTGGAACTTGGGGGCAGGATAGGGGAGCAGAGTGAGCCCGTAGGGCGAACAGAGTGGGAAGAGCCAAAGGTAAGAGTCAGGATAGGAACAATCAGTTAAACAGGCAGTAAGCTTGGGGTAGAGTAAGTACAGAGGGAGTAGAGAAAAACTACAAGGATGTTAAGTAGATGAAGCAGAAAGCACTCTTAAGGGAGTAAAAGAAGTAAGTAGATATAGGGAAACTACACTAGAAAGCATAGAAGGTGCTACACCAGGGCAAGAAATTAAGATTAGGTAAAGGCTGCCATCTAGTGGCCAGCCACATTAAAATGACTCAGGGCAACGGTAGATCCCGGGCGGAGATGAGCTGAAAGAGGAGCTTAAAACTCGGGGAGAAAGGCAAAAAGAAGGCCAGAGTATAATACCGAGTGAGTGGTGGGGTTGGGGATGGGGTTGGCTGCTGCAACACCAGGTACAGAGCAATTCCTATCCACCTAGCAGAGGTATGGAAATGGCAAACTAGCTATTAACACATTCTTCCAATAGTCCTTTAGTTTGTAGAGATAGTTCAGTGAATGGGTAGAACAGGTCCTTTATTGTACAAGGCGCCAGTTTTTTTTCCACGACCAATAAGGTAATTTCAAAGTTCAACAATGGGCAGAGGTTAGGGAAGTCTCAATAGTCCATTAGTTTGTAGAAATAGTTCACGGAGTGGGTAGAACAGGTCCTTTACTGTACAAGGTGCCGGTTTTCTTTCCACGACCAGTAGGGTGATTTCAAAGTTCAACAATGGGCAGAGGTTAGGGAAGCTTCCTGGTCATAAGGACGCTAGGAGCAGGGGTGTGCAGCTGCCAGGGATGTAAGAAGTGACTAAAGATCATATGTTCATAGGAGATTACTAGGCCAATGGATTAATTGCCCATATTAGTCTAGTCAATATAATTCAGTTTTACAGAGTGTATGGCATCTATTGGCAAGAGAATGCCATGGATTTTCCTTATGCCTTGAGTATCTTACTGATTGGCTGTGTCCATAGGGGACACAGGTGCTACAACATGTGACAGCCACAGTACTACATCTGTGACTTGTACATAGTGAACATCATACATCCCATACAAGTATCCAAATTGTGCCTTGCTGCAGCATACACATACCATGTAATAACAACTACATAAACATATGAGGATGCCTGAATGGAAGTACACATTTGCAAGAAAAACGGAGGAATGCAGGACAGGTACAGCAACTACCATGGGCATACTTATAAATGTATGTCCCACATGTGGTTAATGTTAGTGCAAGACTTAAGATCAAGATATGCATTGCATATATGGAATATTGTGTGTGTACATGGCATGGTGTGAGTAGAAGGTTGGTTGTTGCTCTGTGAGGAGGTGGAAGCAGGAAAACACAGCATATGGATAAGGGTGTAGAACTTAGATTTGGTAGAAAGACATATCTCACAGGACATATCACCAACATTATATGCCTGAAAACTGTTACACTGTAAGTTGCACGCTGTGCCCTGCCAAAAGTTAACATGTGTAGACATCATGCTAGATATGTACCATACAGGATGCAGCTGAGTCATGGGATGGACATGCCTTTCCTGACAGAAATTTCAAAGCACCTAAAGCAAGAGAATAATTGTCTGTCACTGATGTACCAGAGAACAGCTGACTGTAAATCCATAAATATAGTTGTGTAGGAAAACATTCCAAAGTGAAACCATGAGTACAAACTCACAATTTAGGATTAGCAGGGAAGTATGCATATTTAGACATGTATAAAAGAACGTTTGGATCTTGTATGCATGGTGTTCCATATGAATATGTAACTGGGAATTGATAAAGTGTGTGATATAAGGCCGTAGAATGCATGTGTTGTATAAATGTGCAGTTTGCTCATTGGCAGTACCTACAGAAGTTTCTGCTATGAGAAACACAGGAATGCTACTCCATATATACTCGCACAACCTGAATTGTCAAGTAAGATGGAAAGATATTTAAAGAATGACTGACATACTTCCTGATTATAACATGAGTGCTCATAATGAAAACAGAAATGCATATGTATCAGACATTTAAGCATTCTAATCATAAAAGCATCTATTTAACAGTGCTATGCACCTTATATTTACATGAAAGCTTATGAAGAAATGTCAAACATGTTGACAAATGTATATGAATTGTACAATGCATTGCTGTGAGTAAACTAATGCAAATGTAGCATTCCTGAAGCATAAGATATGTCAAAGACAACTAATTTGCAGAGTGTTTTGTGGTTTTCACAGCAAATATTTTGCCACAGATTCTGGGTGATACAACATCACATGCCTTGAAATGCCTGCCAAGATAACACTAATGTAGACAAAGTTGTTCATATTGATAGTTCATGCCATGGTCTTGGCTGCTGCTTCAACATGAGGAAGCCTCAACAGTGCTGTTCTGCAGATCTAGAAGTTGTGTCCTGTGTAGGGTGGAATGCAGAAGGGGTCTTTGCAGTGGCACTTGTTGTGTGACTAGAAATGCCAACCCATAACAGTTGTACACACATGTTGCTGCACAAGTGCTATGAGTAAATGGTTGCCATGGATGAGGCATGCAAGAGGAGGTCTCTCACTGGCACTTGGTAGCATACTGATGATACAGAACAGGGCATGTATGGTCAGGGTATTATTGCAGTATTGCTCATACACAGATGAGACAAGCACCTCTACAGAATGTGCAGTTGATACCACTGTCTTGATGTTCAGCCAGTAATGCCATGATTTTCCCATGCCTGCACTTCTGACTCTCATGTAACTCATGAATTTGGTTTGCCTACAGCCAGTTGCATGAGCAAGGGCACTCAGTTCACTGCCATAATGATGCTACAACTGATCATGTGCTTATAACAGTATGTGTAAACCTTCAGGAACATTTTCATGCATCACCACCATCTGCCCAGTTGCCATCCTACACATGTCAGTTTTCCATTGTTGAGCTGTCTCACCACCATTGTCAGACTCAAGTGAGGACAGTCATCCAAGGACTTCTTCTTAACCAGTAGTTTATGCTCCACTATCAGCAAACTAGCCAACTTCACTGTCCTCCATTTGTAAGAAATAACCAGGCTACAGGAATATTGCCATCTGGACAGGACAAAACAAACTCAAGGGCAGTGTCATGTGTGACATTGGTCATGCTACTTCTCTGTCCCACATCATGTCCTGTGTTAGGGTCACCTTAGGTCAAGTGGATGAGTTTAGAGAGGAAGCAGGAGGTGGAGAACTGCAAGCAAAGAGACAAAAGTAGAAGCATGTATTAGCACCTATTGCACAAAAATAAATAGGACATGCTGGAGGGACAGATTCATTTCCCAAAGGCTCCCCTCACTCTTGAATAGAATCCCAATTCATGTTAGACATAGCTCCTCACTGACCCTCTTCAAGCGAAATTTGGATACGTGGATGGGAAATCGCAAATTCACCCCTTCGATCTCTCCTGTGTCCCTGCTAGACAGAGACACAGTAAACTAATCTTAAAAGGGTACCTTCTGTGACCTACTTTACAGAGGCACAGTAGGCTAATCTAATAGGGAGGCGGAAGCCAAATACACTCTGGCTAGGCTTATAAATGCCCTAAGGCAGATAGCCTAGTATCTACCTATGAACCTATGAACCTATATGCATATAAGGAGATGTACGTCAAAATACCTTACATAAGATACAACACTTTAATCAAAAGCAGTGCAATGCACCTGATCATCCTGACTGTGGACTTGCACTGTGAGAAGGACGTTAAAGAATAGAAAGGGGGTGAATAGGAAAGACTGAAAATGAGTAGATAAACAAAGAGGGGAACACACAAGGCAACCATCAAGAGGGTTTGAGCTAGAGTAGATGGTAGAGTATGGGCAGTATGTTTTGTCAGAGGATAGATCCCCCCTTATTTTTTCAAAATTTTCTTAAGGGGGTTCTGCCAGAGGGAAACAATGGGAACAATGGTAAGAGAAAAAAGGCTAACTCCCAGCTGTGTACCCAGTCCACAGAGCCACAAGCACATCCACTGCCATATGGTGTTTCCATGGACATCCCAAATGTTGAGGGGGTAGGGGCCTGTGTTGGCACAATAGTGGGACCAATTGGGCAAGTGTGTCTTCTACACCCTAAAGATAGAGTTTGATTGGCATAATTCTCCTGTCCACTACCCCTTCCAGTACATCATCAAAAAAATCTGAAGCCTTCATTAATAGAGGCTTGCCAGGCTGCCACATGCCAGAGTGTCAGAAGTGCCAGCACCTTCACTTTGACCGTGCGAGGATAGCCCCAGGCAGGCAGACAGCGACCTCTCCCTAGCCAGGGAGGTTACATGTCTGGTTTGCTCCTGAGGGATTTGAGCCTATATAAAAGAAAAATGAAATGGAAGTGAAGCAAAATATTAATAAAAGAGAAAAAAAGGAGTAGGTTGAGACAAAACAGAAAAAAATCACAATAAATTCACACAGTGCTGTTGTAATGCATACCTTTATTGAAGTGCAGTTATGTATGGGTAATGCTTATCCATTCACCTGGGGGTAGCGATTGGGGAAGTGCTTATGTGACATGGAAAGATGTGTAAGGTAATTCTTATGCATAGTTGTAATGAATTGAAATGGCAATTGATTTTTTTTTCTGTTTGAATGGTTTTGTGTTTCAGTTCCATACTTTTCAAACACATTTTATAGAGCACAATCATCAAACATGAAAGAAATCACTAACTACTGCAGCTCCTACTAGGTGGTTTTCCTTTGAATTTCTTTCAGCTGCAAAGGAGTAACAACAGTTGCAGGATAACCACTGAAATCTGTTTTAAAAGCATTGCTGTACTAGGTTACCACCTAACCGTTTTTTTTTCGGACTATCCAGAAATCAAATCGATTGTCCAGTAGTCCAGAAAACACTGCACAAACTCTGGTATTCTGTCTCAAAAAAGGAAATAGACTATCTGAGTTTGTTAAATTGGCTGATAGCTGGCATCAGGAATGGAAAAAGAAGGCATTCCCTGCCAGCTGATGTCACAATGACATCACGAAATGTGTGGAACATGGAGAAGAGGTGTAGGAATGGGCAGGGTCACTGGTGATGCGAGGGGTGTGGCCTTAGTACGGTTTTAGCCACAATGAAAGGTGGCAACCCTCACTGTTTATGCTACCCTGAATTATTTGTAATACTTTCTAATATGGTTAGTTAAGTAATAAATATCTTATGGACACCTATTATTCTTACCAGAAGATTCCACCAGTCTCATGATTCTTTTCTTTTCTTGTTGTGAACTGTATTGTATTTCTTCCTCCGCTACAAGTAAAAGAAAGAAAATCTTGTTTGCCTGTATTTGACTGTATTCCCTGCAATCATTTTCTTTTTGTCTAATCCTGTCAGACTGTGTATTATTAAAATTCAGTACTGAAATATTCTACTTCATTGTGTAGGGTACTGAAGAAGTATGAATGAGATCTGGCTTTTGTTTTTAACACTCTGTGGAAAACCTGAACCACAAATGCTGAAATGTAACAATTCAAGGGAAGTGGGGATTTCTTTTTCTGCAGAACATTGTCTAATGTGCAATAATGAAGTAAAAAAGCTTGTTCTCTGAAAGGATAGTTTGTGCTCATTATTAAAACAAAGTAGCCCTCACTCACCTCCCCCAACAGTAAGTCTGACTAGGGTATGGTGATTTCAGCCATGTTGTGCAAGCAGCAAGAAATATTTATGAACAATTAAATTCAGCAATTTCCTTTACTTATGTTTAGTTACCTCTCGCAGAACATATCTTCTTTTATTAGTTTGAAAAGGTTTTACACGTTTTTCAGTGCAGTGTTGCACAGATATTTGCATCTGTAACTGCAACTTTTATTTTATAGCTGTATTACATGCAGTCAGCATTACTGATATTTGAACATTAATAAAACATTTGAGTTACCTGTACAAATTACTACTTTCATATTCTTTACTGATATTTTTATTTATTACCGTAACCTCTTAACAGGTAATAGCAGTATTTTCTCTCTGTCATGAACAGATGGATGTCTGATTATATAACATGATATTTATTTATTTGTTTTTCATGCATTTCAGAATGCCACTCCAAATACATAATAGCACGTTAAAATATCTGATTGTTGAAGTATGTACACACATATATATATATATATATATATATATATATATATATATATACATGGGTCTAGGACTATTCACTAAAAGCACATTTCACTGAAACACATTTGACTGTGCACAATTCACTGAAAGCTGAATTCACTGAAACACATTTCACTAAAGTTATATATAGCCTTTTCCCCACTTTAGTGCGACCCTGGAGTTAGTATATATAGTAAAGGGGTGTGGGGGGCATAGCCCCCACCTATTTTAAATATTTTGAGCTATATACATGGATACTTGCAATTCCAGTACATTACTCTTTTCTGAACGTAATATATACCCAAACTATGTGGGGGGCTATGCCCCCCACCCCCCGATGTGGGGGACGGTGCCCCCCTTACTATATATACTAACTCCAGGGTTGCACAACAATGGGGAAAAGGCCATATATATCTTTCAGTGAAATGTGTTTCAGTGAATTGTGTTATCAGTGAATTGAGCTTTCAGTGATTTGTGCACAGTCATTTGACGTTCAGTGAAATGTGCTTTCAGTGAATAGTCCTAGACCCATATCTATCTATCTATCTATCTATCTATATATATATATATATATATATAGATAGATAGATATGTGTATGTATGTATATATTCATCTACATATGGATTAAAAAATTGTACTTATTGTAGAACTCTGGCCTTCTTGCCCAAACCTGATCAACGTGTTTGACCAGGTGGTCAGCACTATGTTTTTGCAAGTCATCCATCATACCTGTGAGAGCATTACTGAATATCAGGGCTAACAGGTGGGCACCTAACTCCTGACAGATATCGATTTTTTTCCAAGTAGTGGTACACATGCAAACCTGCATCTTCTCCAGGTTTGAGTCATGCAGAAGGCAGAGCATGATAAAGGTCTCTTTTCCAGATCAGCCAGGAGTACAGCCTCATGCCTTTACAGGTACTGCCATAATTCAAAGAGTCAGAACCAGAATGAGGAAAGCTTGGTGAGGGCTGTGTTATCCAGGGTTAGAACCAGTCCCTTTTGGGTGTGTCATCTTCACCTTGACCAAACCCTTTTTTACTAACATGATTATGAGACCAGTTATTGACAACTTTGAGAGGTTTGGTGTAACTAAAAATGCTTTATCACACCCTTTTTTATTAAAAGTAAACACCAGACCTCAGAGTTACTAATGGATTATTTCTAACTTTATCTAAATCAGTTAGATGTTGCTAGTAATATATCTTCATAACATTTATACATTTTCTTGTCTGACTTTAGCAACATTTGGTTTCATTCATTAAAGTGAGACCTATCTCTTTTTAGCTTAATTTGTATTTATTTATTTATTTATTTTTATTAATAGGCAGTGAAGAAAGACATGAAAATCCTAATGTGAGGAAGTATTTCTAGGACTTTTGTATTTGTATTACTTGATAGGGAGTGACATACAGACCGGGATGGCAAGGGATTGACCGTCATATTCATTACAACCCGACATTCAGATAATTCAAATTTGAATTGTAACAGTGTATCTCTACATTAGCTAGTTTTGGCCAAGCAGTGTAAGTCCTTGAACAGTTTGGCATTGTTGCAGTGTTCTGCAGAGATTGTCATTTCCTGCAGTGCCTCAATGCCTTCTCAGACTTGTTCATGTAGCATGTCACACATGTTCACAGTTGGCGAAAATCTGGAACATGCCAATGTACTTTGTAAAACATTTGGGCTATTCAACGATTCAAACATGCATATAAATTAGCCTAAGTTGCATACTAAATGTGTAAATCGGCTTAAATTTATGACACATGCTTGAAGTGCACCATATTGATTTGTGAGTAGCCAAGATACCTCAAACATCCAAAAGTAAGAAAAAGTTTATAAAATAAGTAATAGTTATTAACTGGACAATTGGCAGTTCCTGTCATAATGTTTTATAGGTCAACTGAAATGTATTTTAAACTGTATTGTGCTTTTACATTGAATGAGTGTTTAATTATGGGGAACTGCTTGCAAGCTGTTTGACATGTATCTCTGTGAATTGAAAATATAATATCAGAACAATGTATCATTGTTATTGTCCCTGCGATTTAGACCTTGTTATTGAACCTGACAATGTTTACTGTGCATAAGACAGAAATACTGATGTGTTGTGAACGTGTTGTTTTACTAGTGTCAGTCAGGGAAGAGTACATGGCATGCTACTGCATTTTTCTATTGGAAAAATCTGCTGAACTTGTGTTCTTTGAAATCATATTTGTGTTACTAGATTGTTTCTGCAGTTGTGTTGGTGGCAGCAATAGCAGGCCAGTGGATTAAACTTTAACTACTGATGTCAAGCAGGCAGTACAGTGGCAAGTGTCTGACAGTAGCCATTTTATTTATTTATTTAGCTGTTGTTTTGTTCTTTTATTTCCTGCATAGCACAGAGGGGGAGTAAGAGATTCAGACAAAGAAATGATAACTTTAGCTATGAGGAAAATCGTGTAGTTGTGGCAGCACTTAGAACAATGCAAATGCATTGGATCAGCTGGCTGACACCCCCACGAGAGGTGAAAATATCCTGGACCTGGTATTAACCAACATGAGTAGCCATTGTAGCACCCCTACAATGTCATCCTCCTTGGTAAGATCCAACCATAATGCGATCACTTTCAAAGTCACCATCTCCCCTGACCCCCCCTCCTTGCCAGGGTCAAACAAAAAACTTTTCCAAAGCTGACTACAACTTCCTGAGAGCAGGTATAAGCAGCTTTGCAATCACTGTCCCTTCAGTTGAAACTTGCAGTAATACCCAAGCCTACACCAAAAACTAAATGAGCACCTGCATTGCTGCATGGACTCAGCAATGCCTGACAGAACCAAATCATCTTCCTCAAGGAAGAGTAAACCTGTCTGTTGGACAGCAGCAGTAAACAAACTATATAATAAAAGGGAAAAAATGGTGTCCAGGACCAAGAAGGGGCAGGTGCCAAGTTGGAAGCAATCTCTCCTTTGTCTTAACAAGCAAACAAGGTCACTGGTGAAATCCTCTAAGGCTTCTTTTAAGTCTAAATTGGCCACATCCACTAAGGACAATCACAAGGCCTTCTTCACATATGTCCACAATCTCAAAAGTCCCACACAACTCTGCTCTGAACTGGTGGTCAGCAATACCACATACACAAACACCGTAGATATAGTCAACCTGCTGGCAGACAGGTTCATTGAAACCTTCACCCCCCTATCCCCCCATCAGTAAACCAAGACACCCCAGCACCTACCCCCTTCACCTCATCACCAGGAAGCAGGTCTTTAATACCCTCTCAAAGCAACAAAATACAGCCTCCATGGGACCCAACAACATCCCTGGCTACATCCTATATAAACTCAAGCAAGATCTCTCAGCTCCATTAGGCACCCTATTCAACCAAAACCTGAGCATCGGCTTCATCCCAGCCAAATGGAGAACAGCCTCTGTCATTCTGCTACAAAAAGGTGGAGCATCCACCGACCCAGGCAGTTATAGGCCCATCAGCTTAACTAGCCTGATGTGCAAGGCCATGGAGCAAATTATCATGGACCTTATAAACAAGGACATTGGCAATCACCAAACACCTGACGCCATACAGTTTGGTTTTGTCAAAGGAAGATCATGCCTGTTAAACTTGATCAGCTTCTATGAAACAGTCACCAAAGCCATGGACGAGGGGAATACAGTGCATACTGCCTACTTTGAAATAGCCAAAGCCTTCAACACTATTCCCCACTCAGGCATAATAGAAAAAGTCTTCCAGCTAGGCATCATCCCGTATGTTACCAGATGCATAGCTAACTTGACTCACTGATAGAACCCATTCGGTCAAAATAGGGGAAGCCTCCTCTTGTAGTAGATCCATATCCGTAATGAGTGTCATACCCCAAAGATCGGTCATGGTGCCTCTACTGTTTGGGATATACTTTTCTGAGGTGCAAGCCAAAACCAGTGGTCTGAGGCTGACTAAGTTTGCAGATGACTGCAAGCTGGGCACTGTCTTAATTTCCCCTAGTGATGTGAACATTTTCCAAGATGGCCTTACCCAAACTAATGACTGGTGCCAGAAGCATGGCCTCAAACTGAATGCCAAGAAATGCATAATTATCCCGTCTGGGTAAAATGGTGTCCTGACTAATTATCACATTAACAACAATGTGCTAAGCATGCAAATATTCAGGAGGGACTTGGGCACCCAGGTTGATAGCAACTGGACGTTTGGCCACCATGTTGCCTCCATTGTACGGAAGGCTTTCTATATGGCCTGCTTCATAAGTAAGCATATTTCATCCAGGAACAAGGAGGTCATAACATCCCTGTACTCCACCCTTATCAGACCCATTGTCAAGTACAATTTCCCCTTTGGCATATACCTTACCAAGCACATGCAACAGCTGGAGAGACCACAGAGGTTCCTGACCAGGAAAATCCGGGGTTTCAAACACTTATCCTATACAGATAGGCTAAAAGCCCTGTCCCTCTACTCAGTCTCATGCAGACTGCTCAGAGGTGACCTGTGTCTGGCATGCAAGGCCGTCTCAGACCCAAACTTTGTGGAGTTGTTGCAAATCCATAAGTCAAACCCCACTTGTGCAATCTACATGCAAGGCCTCAACCTGGTCTGTGACATTAATAGAACTTGTTGGTGGGATAGATTTGTGTCCCAAAGACTCCCCCATCAGTGGAATAGACTCCCTCTCCATGTCAAGCAGAGTACCTTACTAGCCCTCCTTAAGAGGAACCTGGACGACTGGATGGGAAACAGAAAATACACCCATGGGAACCCACCTATGTCCCTGCTGGACAGGAGAAACAGGTGCTGACTTTGTGGGAACATGCGTGAAATTCTTGGCTAGGCTTATAAGGGCCTCTGGGCCAATAGCCTAGTATTGTCCTATGAACCTATGCATGTATGAACATATGGAAAACTGCTGTTTGGTAAAAGGGAGCCCAGACAAGCTGAGAGGAGCAGTGCTTGGAGCCAAATATTTAAAATCAATGCAGGTGGAAGCAAAAACAGAATTCTGCCACAGTGCAAGAAAAGGGCAAATGATTTGGTAGGATGTGCTAGAAGCAAGGCCAGGCAGAATGCAATTTGCAAGACTACTAGGGAGGAGCTCTGAATCTTAAGTTAACATCAGATGATGAAGTCCTCCTGTCTATCCATGGGGATGACTATGATACAAAAGATGGTGCAACTGGAGTAATTAGAGGTGGCATGGACACTGTTCCATCAAACCAAAGTCTGCAGCAGCATTTGCATTCATCCAGTCCTGAAGACTGGTTTAAAAAATACACATTTTATATGTCTAACACTGAATGCTGAAAAATAGTGCTGTAATTAAACAAGTCACAATTCATTATTATTTGGTCAGCCTTGTATATCAGCAGCTAATTAAAATGATGGCAGACTTTGTGGTAAGTTTCCATCCCCCACCCCTTACAAGCATGCGAGACCATATTCTATTGCAGTATTATTAATGTGCAGCATTGATTTCTTTTACAGAGTCAGCATCAGAAACAAACAGTTCAACTGTACCAATAAATATGGATGAAGTCAGCAGTCAAATGGGTGTTACTGATGATAATGACGGGAATGATGATGCTGTAGTTGCATTTACAAGGCACCCTGAAGGACATGGCAGTCAGTCACAGGCTGTCTCACCTCACAACTTGTTAGTAACTTTACAGAAAGTGGCACTGCACTGCATCACAAAGTCAAACACAGGCTGACATTCCACTCATGCTTTTACACCAGGAGGAAACATGCACTTCTACACCAATGTCTCTGAATGCAGAAGAACAGTTTGAGGAAGAAGGCAGGCAGTCTGAGGCTACATTACTCACAGGGACAGCATCACAAAGAGGTGACAAGCACATAAATTATGTTGAAATATGTCAGGAAATATAAAACTTTGGCAGCACAACAGGAAATTTGCCATGACATACCTAGGGATCAAACTAATGCAACAGAGATTCAGCTAGAAATGGTGAAAGTCCTACAGGGTATGCATGAAGATTCTGAACAGTAGTTTGATTGTCAGAGATTAGGGATAATGCCATGGCTTCACTGATGTGTAACATGGTGGCACATCAGACACCAGTTGCAGCTTCCATTCATACACTGATTCAGACATACCAGAGTCAAGCCGGACTCAGCTTTACCAGGGGATAGGGTAGTGTCTGGACACATGGTGGAAGATCACATAATACTAACACTGGCTCTTAAAACAGTAATTTCACACTCACAGTGAGCAATCACAACACATTTCTCACAGGCCATGCCAACAGTCATCTACACCTAGGAGAACCTAACGCACTAGGTCAAGGTCACAGTGATGAAGCACTGTCAGGTCACTGACAGGAGGATCATCTTCCTTCTCTAGATCACACTATTGGACTAACTCACCTTAAAATTCTCATGGTAACCCATCTTCTAGATCTGTTGCACCCCTTCAAACCTATCAGTCGCAGATGTGTATGACTCACTCGACTTGGAGCAGCTGCGACAACATTTCTGTCTAAGTATGTCTGCTTAATGAAACTAAGAATTAGTTGTTGGTGGCGGAGTATGGGGTGGACATATATGCAGTTATTCCCTTTCAAGCTATTACTTTCACTATATTGTGAAATTGTGATCTTGTACATTTGTGCTTAAATGCAACTGTGTTGTGGGAGGAGGAAAATCTATGTACATATGTTAAGTATACACATAGCTTATCACTGCATAAATGAAGAAAGATTCTGACCTCATTAATATCTTTCATGACAGTAAAAAGGAAATCTGATGTGCAGTGCAATATAATTCTATGCGGATAATTTGACAATGAAAGTTATATTTTTCACTTCTGTTGCTACCAGTTTCTACTGACTACTGACTACTAAATAAATAATTAAAAAAAGTAATTAAATACAGCATGTGCAACTGGTCACTTATTTACTGATTTGCTGCCTTTCAGCTTCACTGCACAGAAATGAATGAGCACTGGGGCAAACAGTTAGTAATAAAACATATTTAATGATGAGGAGATGTCAGATGAGCAGTGACAGTAGTCCATGTACCACACAGCATAGCCCATGGGTATCATCACTGCATGCATCAATTATGCTCTAAGTGGTTTTTTTTTTTTTTTACTAAAAGGAAACACTAACCTGAATGTCCTGGTCCATAGTTTTGGACTAGATGCCACCTCCTAACCTGTGCAACAGCATGTGGTGCACGAGCTTGCTGCATGGGGTCCCTTACTGCAGCTGTCAGCTGGTCATCATTAGTTATAGTAGGTCTACAACTGGGAGATGCAGTGACAGCATGGATTACTTCATCACCAGACTAGTGGATAATCATATTATGCAGAATGCAAAAGGCAGTGAACATCCTACACACAGTAGCTGGGTCATACTGAAGGGCACCCACAGACTTGTCCAGGCACCACAAATGGCTCTTCAGGAGGCCAAACACCCTCTCAATCACAATTTAGGTTTGGGACAGGGATGTGTTATATTTCTCCTCCAATGGTCCAAATGGATTTCTCATCAGAGTTGTGAGCCATGGCTGCAGTGGATATCCAGTATCCAGTATCTTTTACGCTAAAAAACAGAGAGAGAGAAAGAGATAAAGGGGAGGTAAGACAGAATAAGAAAATACAGATTATTACAGCAATTTCCTTTAATATTGATAGTTATGTACTTAAAAAATTCTTCTTCCCAACAAGATGACCAGTGGGTATCCTACCATACAGGTAGAGGTAGTAAAGTGAGCTCATATACCAGATGTGGGAATCATGTGCACTGCCAGGTTACTGGGTAAAGACACTGGTGAATCACCCCCATTCATCACACACTGCCTAGAAACTGATGGAATGCAAGCCCTTCCTATTGCAGTACAGCTCACCCTGTGGACCAGGATGGGGCCCTAATTGTGACATTGGTGCACTTTATCACACTGAGCACCTCTGAGAAATTTGCCATCCCTTAAAAGGCACTCATAGTCTGAGCTTGGTCCTTAGGTTACTACTGAGATAAAATACATTACATCACAGATATGTGTTTCATATAAAATATATCTGTTGAATGCAATTTTAGACACAAGAAACAGTTGTAAAATTGATTGCATCAGACTCATAAAATGGGTCTAAGACTATTAACTGAAAGTATATTTCACTGAAACACATTTTACTGTGCACAATTCACTGAAAGCTCAATTCACTGAAAACACAATTCACTGAAACACATTTCACTGAAAGTTATGTATGGCCTTTTCCCCACTGTAGTGCGACCCTGTAGTTAGTATATATAGTAAGGGGGCTTCACCCCCCCCACATTAGGGGGTGTGGGGGGCATAGCCCCCACCTATTTTAAATATTTTGAACTATATACATGGATATTTGCAATTCCAATAAATTACTCTTTTCTGAACATAATATATATCCAAACTATGTGGGGGGTATGCCCCCATACCCCCCAATGTGGGGAGCAGTGCCCTCCCCACTGCTTTGCTATATATACTAACTCCAGGGTCGCACTACAGTGAGGCAAGGGCCATATATAACTTTCAGTGAAATGTGTTTCGGTGAATTGTGTTTTCAGTGAATTGAGCTTTCAGTGATTTGTGCACAGTCATTTGACTTTCAATGAAATGTGCTTTCAGTGAATAGTCCTAGACCCCATAAAATATATGTAGTTATCAAGTTCATCTACACATTATAACCCACATATACAAATGCTATTCTTATGACTCATTAAAAACTTGTACCCTAAGATATAGTGACCTAGCAATAACAAACTCATGACATCAAACTATTTCTCTGAGGTACACAGAATAAATGTACCAAGTAATGTTGAAACCAAATTATTTTTTATTAACATAATTCAGTTTCAGTTTGATATTTAACATATCTAATATTTTTCCAAAGCATCCTGATTAAACATAATATATATATATATATATATATATATATATATATATATATATATATATATATATATATATATATCTTTGTAATTTTGAAATACTGAAATCCTGAATTTCAGTATTTCGAAATTACAAAGTCGAATACTTGCATTTCCGAAACCGGCAGAAGCGTGAAATTCAAAACACCAAAGTACCGATATTTCAAATTTCTGCTTTCTGTGGTTCAGAATGTGGATGTTTAGGTTTTATTTTGGTAAGTTTGTGTGTGCTCGTATGTTAATTAGGAGTTTAGTGTGTGTAGGTGTGTGTTGTGACTGTTATGTGCGTGTTTGAGGGACTGTAAGATATGTGTGTGTATGAGTTTCATTCGTGTTACTGTTTGTGCGATCTTGGAGTTAGAATATGTAAGTAGGGGGGGTGTGGGGTGAAGCCCCCCACATGGGGGGTGCAGGGGGGCTTGCCCCCTGCTTACATGTAGTTTAGATTAGTTTGTTTGAATGTGGGGGGGGGGTTTGTGTATGTTTATTTGTGTGTGTATATGTAGCGTGAGTACGGGATTTTGAATTTTGCGGTTGTGTGTTTTCGAGTGGTTGGGTTTTTGGCTTTGTGGTTTCGGAATACTGAAATTCGGGATTTCAGTATGTCAAAATTACAAACTGGACCTATATATATATATATATATATATATATATATATATATATATATATATATATATTGTGTTTGTGTGTGATATAAATGAATATATATATATATATATATATATATATATATATATATATACACACACACATATAGAGAGAGAGGTATGGATCTGCTTCACATTACTTAAATCCTAAAACACCAACTTTTCCAATACTGAAACTACAAATCCATAACTACACAATACGGACAGCTAAAAATGTCATATTTCAAAACACTGAATAAAAAACTCACACAGATTGCATGTTATTCCTTACACCACAGCAGTATTAAAACAAACAAAAAAACAAAGTGTACAATGCCAGTAATGTTCACCATTAACCCACATAGTCTTAAAATCAGAAAGTAAACTGTAATATAAAAAATTATCAACACTCTAACAAATAAATCAAATTACCAACACACCACCTAAACCTCACAAAATAAGTATACGCAACTATCTCCGAACCTTTTTTGCCAAACCAGAATATCTAAACACCAACACCCTCCACAACCTCACACCCCTATCTAAGTACACCAAATCCGAGATCGCACTACAGTGGGAAAAAGGAGAAATACCTTTTGGTTATCTCATTGTTCTGTACACACTTCCACAGCTGCCAGTTACTAAATGTCCACCATATTTATTTCAACCACAGAACTTTAAGGAGACATAGCTATATTTACAAAGCCTTGCGTAATACTTCCTGGACTCTTCTCGGTAATCCATAAGACAGCGTTTTTAGTTTCGGTTTTATAAGAGATGGAATTCTGAATTTTAACGGTTTGGTATTCTGTACTTTTGCAATTCTGAACATTTGAATGTTCAAAAATGTGAAAAAAAAAAAAAAACATTGCTAGCAGGGTGGCAAGCCCCCATGCACAGCCCCCGATATTTAAATATACCAACTCCGAGATCACACTACATTGCAGTAAAGGGAAATCTTCCCATTCCATGCCCTATGGAGATCCCCATTCAGACCGTTTGAACTTTTAAAATTTCGATCATATGGTCAAGGCCATATTAAAGTCGAGCTTTTAAAAGTTCAACCATCTGAAGCAGATCTATATATAGATGGGTCTACGTCAAAAGATAAAAAAAAAATACTTATATTAAGATCTCCCTGGATTCCTGCCTGCTTCTTGTACTAATTATCTGCAAATCTGTGTTATCATGGATTCAAGATGTTAATGCTGACATAATCATGAACAAGTAGTAAGTAAATAAACTGCAGCTAGGAATGGTAAAATAAGTCATTCATAATAAGAGTTAAAGATATGGTTTTATATGTAAAAGAGAGAGTAGTACATTGCTTACAATATTAATTGGTTTCCTCATAGCTTTACTAAATTTAGATGCTTTATCAATGTTTTTAAATAATTTGTTTAAATGCAACAGGTTAACAACTTTTAAATTGCAATCTTAGTTGGAATTAAATTGAGCTATAAAATGTTATCTCAGCTAGAAGTATCTTTAATTCTAATGTAACAGATATATTTCAATGCAATACAAGGTATAGATATTATAGCGAATAATATTTATATTACACAAAGGTATAGTATATATGGTAGAATGGAATAGGCAACAATATAGGTGTTAGTAACATGAATAATAATGAAGAAGAAGGATACTATTTGCAGCATGCTATGGTTAGTAAAGTTTTAATGGTAATTAGTTATATTTTTACCAACAGATTCTTCATTCATCTTGAGATCTTGTTTAAATTGCAATCTTGTCAAACTTAATAATCCATCATAGGATCATAGTAACTTACTAGGCTAATGGTCTTAGGGTCCTTACAAGCCTAGCCAAGTTCTACCTTTAGTTACATGATCAGCATCTATTGCCTCTGTCCAGAAGGGACACAGGTAGAACCCCCAGGGTGAATTTGCAGTTGCCCATCCAATTGTTCAGACTGCGTTTGGAGAGGCAAGTGAGGTGGTCTGTTTGATATAAAGTGAGAGTCTGTTCCAAAGGTGTGGTAACCTCTGTGAGACAAATCTGGTCCTCCAGCAGGTTCTATTAATGTCACATGCCAGGTTAAGTCTTTAGAGCTAGTAACCCATGTACCATTTGACTTGTGGGTATGCAACATTTCCAATAAAGCAAGGTCAGAGATTGCCTTATATGCAAGGCAGAGATCACCTCCAAGTAGTCTGTATGAAACAGAATAAAATGACAGTGATTTCAGATGATCCACATAGGACAGATCCTAAAGACCTTGATTTTTTCTTGTGAGGAAACTTTATGGTCTCCACAATTACTGCAGGTTCTTGGAAAGGTACATACCAAAAGGGGCATTGTATTCAGTTATTGACCTGATGAGGGAAGATTACAAGGATGTTCTAATTTCTTTTTTTTTCTGGTGGCACTGCATGAGATGAGAAATATACAATGCCCTTCTTACCACTACAGTGAATGATGATCAAAGTTAAGGTTGCTGTCAACCTATGTGCCCAGGTGTATCACCACTGTGTGTACTTAGGGTGTTGCTACTGATGTGGTAGTTAGCAAGAACATCACTCTTACCAAAAGGGATGATAATACATTTTTTTCCAATTCGTTTAAGGCCATGACTTTGGCACCAATCATTTGTCTGTGTAAGACCCTCTTGTAGGATGTTGACATCATTTGTAGATTCTATAACCACTCCCAATTTGCAGTCATCAGCATACTTTGTCAGCCATAGACTTTTAATTTTTGCTTGTACTTCATAGAAATAGATTCCAAACCGTAGTTGTTCCAAGACTGATCCCTGTAGAACACCATTGGTTACAGGTCTGCTGTTGGAGGCGGATTCAGCTATTTTTACTACATGGGTTTTATCAGTGAGGCATTTAGTGACCCATCTAATGATATAAGGAGCGATACCTAGCTGGGTGAGTTTGTCAATGATTCCTGAATGGGTGATAGTGGCAAAAGCCTTGGCTAAGTCTAGGAAGGCTGTATGCACAGATTTCCCCTCATCTAGGGCCTTGGTGTTTCTCTAGAAGACTTTCACCAGGTATAACAGGCATGATCTCCATTTTACAAATCCAGACTGAGTAGGGTCAAATGTTTGAAGATTACCTTTATCTTTGTTGATAAGGGCCATGATAATTTTCTCTGCAGCCTTGCAGATAAGGCTAGACAGGCTAATAGGACAAGGGTCAGTGTTAACACCACCTTTGTGCAACAGAATAATGGTGGCCATTTTCCATTCAGCTGGAATTAACCTGGTGCTTAGACTATGACTGAAAATAGTACCCAATGGTGTTGCTAATTCTTGTTGGAGCCCATGTATCCTGTGATGTTATTGGGTCCCATAGATGCTGTGGTTTTGGACTTAGAGGAGGCATTTACAACCTGTTCTTTAGAGATACAAGAAAAAAATGGCAAAATGGCTAAGACAATGCTATTCAATTACCACTTTACTCCAACATCCACTCATTACTGAAATGTCAGCAAAGAACATTTGCTCCACTTTGTCATGTAATATAATATATAAAATATGTTTAGCTTTCAGGAAAATTACATTTTATAGAATGGGAATGCAAAAATAAGTATTAAAGACAGAATTGGAATCATGCATTTTTCCCCTTCCTCCTGAAAATGTCCTTTACCATTAACAATGCATTTTGAATCAGGTTTAGTTTAGCAAATGACTGTTAAATTAAAAACTAGGTATAGTATAGATTTAATTAAGAATACTCACTTAAATACACAAAACTTACTTGACAATATTTTTATTTTTCCTCTTAAATGTTATGCATTTTTCCAAGTACATTAAACGTACTTACATCAGCCTTTGAAGTGTATAGACTTCGAAGATGTTCCATTTCCTAATAAACAGGCTTACGACTAAATAACTTCACAAAGTCATCCAACGAGAGATCACTTATTTTTACAAATTTTACTTTATTGGGGATTCCCAAATGTTTATTTCACCCTGTCTCTTAAGGGATGTCATATTCCAGTCCATTTCTTCAGTACGGTCAAACATTTTCTTTTTATGAAGAAATGCAGTTGTTTTTTTTAAGTGGATCAAACATTCTGTGTCCTTCAGGAAGACAGATTCTTATCTTTGCAGGAATAAAACATTTTCTATGGTGTTATTCTTTTGTAGCTCTCTAATTAAAACTAAGCAACTTTTTTCTTTCATTCAATACCTTAGTGGAATAGTCATTATCAAATCTGATTTGATACTCCCCTATTTTGACAAGTTGATTATTGGACGCTGCCTTCAGTATTTGATTGTTTACCATACTGGACACAAATTTAATGATTATTGAATGGGGAGGTGCTTTTTCTTTATTTGATGGTATAACCAAAGGCCTATGTGCTCTCTCAATCCCAAAAGATAAAGTTTCTGGTAAATTCAAATGTTTATGCCACCAACTTGTCAATAAGTTTATAATGTTATCATCCATGTATTCTTATGTTAATTTTTTTCTCAGACTTTTTTCCAAATCGTCTACTTTGTCTGTGAGCCAATTATTTTGTTTTAAGAGAAATTCAGTTTGGGACTTACCTTCTACAATTCTCCCTTCATGGTCATTTAGGGTTTCTTCCATATTATTGATTTGCATACCTTGTTGCTTTATTAATGTTTCCAGGTGATTTATTTGCTTTGTATATTCTTCTTTAAAAACTCTCAATTTTAGCATTAAGTCTGCCCATTTTAATTGATACATCCTGTATATATTTTATCAGTGATTGTATTTCTTTTTTAACAGAGGAATCCTGAGTATCATTCTTTGAATGCCTCATTAATCAGTCTCTTCTTTCTTCAGGAAGTAAATGAAATTCTGACAGTAAGATTTCAAAGGAAATTCACTTTGTGTTTTCCTTCTCGTTACCAGGAATCTTCATTTTTTTTATATTTAACTATTAGTTTTATCAGAATAATAAAACAAAAATATTTACAAAGCTCTTTCTAGTTGCTGCTCTCAGTTAAACATGTTAGCTATGGCATCTTAATAGTTATCATTTCAATAGTTAGCAGCCCTGAATTCGAGGTATGGGCTGAACAGAGTGATGTCAGTTCCCAGTGGCTATGGTTCATACCCTAGTATATTTTGCCTCAGACCTTTCTCATTCAGAACATGGTACTTCACTGCTATGCAGGCCATGAAAGCCCAGGGTATGCCCCAAACCTAAGTCTGACTGATATGATTCTATCTTGCCATATTTTCCTGCACAGTCCCTGCTACAAGGGATATGTACCATGTCACACAATTTTAAAATAAAGCATTCCCTGAGATATTAATACGCAATCAGCTTTGTGACACTCCTGCTAATGCTACAGGAATTTCATTACAACATCACTGAAAACGTAAAACACAACTGAGATATCACATTCAAACAAGGCCACCATTTGCTTACAAAAAAGTAAACAAATAAATAAATACAAGGAAAAAAACTTAAGGACTGCATGGTACAATGATCTGTTTGTTATCACGTTATAAGAATATTTCTATTTATTTAAAAATAAGAGCATAATTAAACTAAAATTTGAACTGCATAGGGTTATTATTTGTCATGATGCATGTCCTGTTATTATGCAACATGTTTCCACAGTTACTATTTCAATAGTTAGCAGTCTTGTACAGGGACATGGGCTTGGCAGAGTGATGTCAAATCCCAGTGGGTGTATTTCATACTCAAGTACGCCTTTCCCCAGACTTTTCTTATTCGGAATCTCATGATTTACTGCCATGCAGTCCATGAAAGCTGAGGGTCATGTCCAAACTAGCATGTTAAACAGACAAAAATCCTCCTTTACCTGCTGCAGAAGTTGTACTTATAGAAGATGAAAACAGACCACTGTCAGTGATGAGATATTTGGCATGTCTTTGGGATTACTTGTCATCTTTAATGGAGATCCCAAACTCCAGGGATCAAGTATGGTAGGGGTATAACAACATGCAGTGGAGTAGAACAGATCAGATAGCCAGGCAGGTTTTGGAAGTACAGGAATAAGGGCTAGAGTTCTACACAAGTAGTGTATTTTATTTCTTAGACAATATAGTAATATATTAATATATACTGAAAGCTGTTCAATATATATTTACATGTAGCACATGTAGCTTTATATTTCTGTATTTAATTATCTTTAAATTTATAATTAAATATCGATACCTGCGTCATCTACAGATGTATATAACTATATATATATATATATATATATATATATATATATATATATATATATATGGATTCCCTTCACTACTAGCTCAATGTTTCAAAACTTCAAACTGTAAATGGTCATGACCATAAGATCAAAGTTTTGAAACTTCAAACATTTTAAATAAAGATCATCATGCAGCACAGAATGGGAAATTTACAATTTTCCTCACTGTAGTGCAATCTCAGAGCTGGTATATTTATTTAGTAGGGAGTGGGGGTGAGGGGGCTTGCCACCCCCTGCAAAAATGTATTTTTTTTTGTTTTTATTTTTTTATTACAATTTTGTGAAGTAAAAACAGTTTTATATATATATATATATATATATATATATATATATATATATATTTATGGATAGATATAGATATGGATAGATATAGATACAGATAGATAGATATGGCTCCCTATCAGAAGGAAGGAAATATATAAAGATAAATATACATATAGATATGTGTATGTTGAGAAGTTGAGATGTTGGGAGGATGGTCTGACACTGATGTGGACTCACATGTTAAGATAAAATTGTCTCCAAACTGCTACTTAAATGAGCAAATACACACACACACACACACACACACACACACACACACACACACACACATGCATGCATGCACACACACACACACACACACACACACACACACACACACACACACACACACACACATATTGATTGCTGTGAAATTAGCACCCCTACCTATTAGAAACCCTACCTATCTAGTTATACAAACTCAAGAACACAGTACCTAATGAACATTCCAACATAGGTTAGAATAGCCAGAGTTCACTTTATAGGTGTATAGTAGTATACACTGAGAAGATGATGTTTGGCAGGAGTGTCTGTCATAGATGTGACTCACATCCTAGTGTAAAATTGTCTCCTGACAGATACTGAATAAAGACATACACCCACTCAAGTGGCGTGCTGTAAGATTAGAACCTGCAGCTATCTAGGATCAGAAGCTACAGAACACAGTACTTAACATTAGTGCCATCACGCAAGTCTATTTTATCGTTCTCAGATTGCAATTTATAGGGGATGACATTATCAGTGTATGCTGTGAAGATGATGTTGTGAGAAGTGTCTGACATAGATTTGGACCCATATCCAGTTTAAAATTGTCTCGAGTCTGATACTTAAATGAACCCATACACTCAACCTGATTGCTGTGAGATTAGAACCCTATACCTACCTAATTACACAAGCTAAAGAATGCAGTACGTAATGCCTGTGCAACTTTTTAGAGGATATCATCATCAGTGTATGCTGAGAAGATATTTGGATGGTTGTAAGAAGTTGCTGTGGAGTCATTTATCTGAACTCTACTTGAGTGAGGTCAGCAGGACTTGGAATAATGACTTCTTACTATGCACAAACCCATGCAAACATAAAAAGAATACACATAAGTTGTCTGCTGTGAAATTAGCATCCCTATATATATAATTGCACAATCTAGAGAACACAGTAGTTAACACTCACACCACCACAGGAATCTGATTTTAACAGTGTCAGTGCACTTTATAGAGGATGACATCATCAGTGTATGCTGAGAAGAGGATGTTGGGAGGGCTCTATGAAATTGCTGTGGTGTCTTGTATCTGGATGCTACTTGAGTAAATGCTACTTGAATATTTGAGGATTACATCTCAGTAAGCAGAGTTAGACATTTCACAAAGTGCATTGCCAATACACTGATTTGAGCAGTAGATGTCAAAAGAATTAGCACATGCATGATTCAACTTTCAGGAATTGAACTTGAACTTGTACAGTAGCAATGTTCACTAGTGCTCATTGCTAAAATATGTGCAAATATGGATACACTGTAACTGACCTGATTGGGGTTAACTACAAAATAAATCTGTTTGTAGTGAACGTTTCATGGGTCAGGCTAGCAAGATATGTTATTAGAGAAATTGCTGGCAGATAGTATGATGTGCATGCTGTAGCCTGTCTTTGCAATGTATTGACCCAAGTTTTATTCCATAAATAACTGTTGATCTTGCCTTCCCCTTTTTGCGCAAAACTAAGCACCAAGCAGATGTAGTTCTTGGCTTAAGAAACTTTTTTCAAAGATGCACCAAGTACCACCACGACTCTTCTAGATTTTAATTCTTTTATTGAGACAGACAGTCAAGATAGTTAGTGCTTTTTGGTTACATCTAAACCCTTCTTCCGACATATATTCAGTTACATTTTCTATACATTTAAATAGCAGAAAAGACATCAAAATGCTACCTCTTTACAACCTACCTGAATTAGCCACTAGATGGCAGCAAATATACATTTTATTCCCTTTCAGGAAATGTTCCCTTCCAAAAAAGCACTCTACAATTAAAAAGTTTATAACACCTTAACATACATATATATTACTTCATAAACATGAACATTCATCTAAAACACATATATAGACATCATTTCATTATAATAATACAAATATATCTACACAAACCATTAACTTTAACAATAAAACTTTTTAAGAAAATATCTAAAAAGTTTTCACACACACACACACACACACACACACATATATATATATATATATATATATATATATATATATATATATATATAAATAAATAAAAACTCTCCATGTTTAAAACAATACATATATTTAATAATAAACACATATCTAAGGCCATTGGCATATATTAACATCTATGTCTATAAATATATATTTATTTATTTTTCTATTTATTTTTCATGGCCCATATCTCAGTGTTTCAGGGGTTTATCCCTCAATAATTGTTTAATTGAAACCCTGTCATTCAACCCTTTTCCTCTATCTGACTGCATCCTAATTATCCATTTAGTTTCTTCTTTTTCCATGTAGTTCTTTATATTCCCTAATCTATTGCTTCTGTTGACCAACTCTATCACCATAAACCTAAATTTATGGTTTAAGTCATTATCCAATGTGTGTTTGGGCAATCCATTAGTTTCATCCTCACGATTAATAGCATAGATATGCTCCTTCACTCTCTCCCTTAGAGTCCGATTCATCTTGCCTATATAAAAGCTAGTACATTTCATGTAACAAGCAAAAAAGACAAGATCTCTAGACTTGCAGTCAGCATAGTGCCTGAAAGTATAGGTCCTAGCAGTATCAGGATGTTCAAAATTATTGGAACCCATCATCTATGAACATTGATTGCAATTTCATAAACAAGAACATTCACCTAAAACACATATATAGACATAATTTCATTAAAATAATACAAATATATCTACACAAACCATTACATTTAACAATAAAACTTTTTAAGAAACTATCTTAAAATTTTTCATTTATATATACATATATATATATATATATATATATATATATATATATATATATATATATATGTGTGTGTGTGTGTGTGTGTGTGTGTGTAAAATATAATAATAATACTGTCTATCTAGAACAACTGTGGCCCCACCTTTTGATATATATATATATATATATATATATATATATATATATATATATAAACATTTTCTCAATAGTTTCTTAAAAAGTTTTATTGTTAAATTTAATGGTTTGTGTAGATATATTTATGTTATTTTAATGCAATTATGTCTATATATGTATTTTAGATGAATGTTCTTGTTTATGAAATAATATATATGTATGTTAAGGTGTTATAAACTTTTTAATTGTAGAGTGCTTTTTTGGAAGGGAACAGGTTTCCTGAAAAGGAATAAAATGTATATTTGCTGCCATCTAGTGGCTGATTTGGGTAGGTTGTAGAGAGGTAGCATTTTTGCCTTTTCTGCTATTTAAATGTATAGAAAATGTAACTGAATATATGTCAGAAGAAGGGTTTAGATGTAACCCGAAAGCGCTTACTATCTTGATTGTCTGTCTCAATAAAAGAACTAATATCTAGAGAGTCGTGGTGGTACTTGGTGCATCTTGGAAAAAAATTGCTGTTTGTGCTTACACCGAAGGTACCGTTACCCTGAAGCTGCTTTTTGGATTTATTGAACTTGGCTTAAGAAAAACTATGAAAACTTTCATGTAGTACACCTATCTTGGCGTAAAAAAGTGCAGTAGTGATGCATAGTCATCAGCACACTGGACAGCATCGAGTGTAGAAAAGTCCGCTGTTGTCTATTTTTGAATGTGGCACAGTGTGTAAAAGTGGTGAGATCCTTGTCAAAACCTGGAGAAGCCAGGGTTCCAATCTAAATGGTTCTCTCCTTTTTTTTTTTTTTTTTTTACAAACGGTGTCAGGATTCCATTACCTAAGTAAATGTGATCAGAACTACAAATGTGACTATCAATGACTACACTAAAGTATGTGTTTTCCCAAATTTTATCAGTAATGCCTAACTCAATACACTTCTTCTACTAGTAGCTGTTTTGCATGCCTCACTGCAAATCACGTTAATAGTGTATACAGCTTGCTACAAATGACAAGGTGTGGTACATCTTTTGAAATGATTAGTATAACTCACCAGATATGCTAACTAATTGTGTTGGGCTGGATATCCTGAAAAGTGTGTGCAGTATGCCTCTTCACAGTAAGGACAGTTTCTACATTATATTAAATGAATATTTCATCCATCATGCTACTAAAGATGCTACAGTATATTCTGATGGGACAGAGGAACTGATGACAAACACAGGGCTGTAGAGGGTGTAGGAGGTAGTTTCCTGGCATATTCATGAACATCCTAATGGCATGACATGTCTTCTCATTCAGACTATGCTCTGCTCTGTAGCATGAATGGCACAATATAAAGACAGAGGTGATATGGAGTGACAATAATTAATACATCCATTAACATCTGTTTGAAGAAGGTGAAGAACATCCGAAATACAATGGTGCCATGTGGGAACTGATTTTTAGCAGTTATATCAATTGTGGTTCACACTACAGTTTACTGATAGGCAGATGTATCATACTTATGTAGGAGACGGGGTAGACAGATGGATAGGCAACAGATACACAGGGAAGAGACCTCTGAAAACAGCCCTTAAAAGCATCCCTTCTGCTTTGTTATAAGCCTTGACAAGACACAAATGTCCATTTATACATCTGATCATCACCTGAGCATAACACTAAAGGAATCCTACAGCAGATTTTGAAACCTTGCACACTACAGGATCACTGATAACCTATTAAATCAAGGTAACATATTGGCATTATCCAGCAGCAGAGTCATGACAGATAGCAGCATCCATGAGGCGATCTTTACATCCAACAGCCTATAAGATACACACACTTAAAGAGGAGTGGAAGTGAAGGGGCAAATACAGTGAGAGATGGACAAATACATAACATTTTTTACAATGGCACATTCATGGTCATGGTTTTGGTGTGTTCTCAAAGCATTATGCATACCATTCTTGGCTGCCTACACCATTGCATATCATTTCAACTTTCTTGATCTTTATATTTACACAACTGGGGGTGTTAGCATTTCAAAACTCATCCAGCCACTGGTCGAGTTGTGCCTGCTAGTGCTTCTTAAGGTAGTGGTGCTAACATTGCTCTCCAGTATTGGTATTTCAATTCCACTAGAGACAACCTTAGCTATGCTGTTCCAAGCCTCAGTGCTGTAATGAGTTTACTATTATAATGTGAAATGGCAGTTTATCGAACATGGTTTGGTCGAATGCATTGTTTGGACATTTCGTAATGCTGTATTGAAATATTCTGACCTCGTTATCAAAAGTAAGTCTCCATTTATAATATGAAGTTGACGTTATGAATGGAGATCACAGTACAGTGAGGCTCAGGAAATTTACCGTTTTCCTCACTGTAGTGCAATCTCGGAGTTGGTAAATAAACATAATCAAACATAGAGTTTTTTATTTGTGTGTCTTTGTTTGATGTCCTGGTGTCCAGACACTTGAACAGCTAACATAAGCCTTACAGACATGGGCACTGATGAATAAGTGGAACTGAAGTACAAGAGTCATTGGTTACACTTTCACTGCATACGATAATTCTGAATTATTGCAAATGTCGACCATCACAGTTTCCATTTTTGACATTCCACTTTATTGGTTTACCACATTCAACAAATAAATTCATTATTATGAGTAAAATATATTTTGCCATTCAACATTATGATAGTAAGCGTTTGTACTGAGATCCTGGATAGTCCCAATGCAGTAGCCTTTGGTTGTAGAGCTTCTTGAGTAGTGCAACAAAGGTTTTTGATTCCTCGACACCCCACCTCTGTACTCTGAATCTGGCACCATCCTTCCCATCTCCTGCCATGCCTGCAGAGATCCTTCAACAGCAGTAGGAATGGTTTCCCGCCAAATTGTGATGTCATATTTTATGACCAATGCACAAAAACACACACAACCAAGCCAACTGCATTTGCCTGATGCTAAGCAAAGATCAACATAGCCAAAGAGGAAGGGATGTTATGAAACAGCAATGATGATGTGACATTTCGCATTGATTTATGGCATGAATGCCGCCATATCTGGTCATACTTTGCTCAATGGTCAACAATGAAATGGTAAGGGACTTGGCTTTTAAACCATGATGTTGGAGGGATCAATGGGCAAACTTGGCACATATTTTGAAGGGATGTATGGAGTGTTAAAATTAACTTGTATAATGTGGGATTCAAACATATGTAATACATTTCCACATAGGTGATTATGCCTCATTGCCACAGAAGAAGTGTATGCTAACCATGGTCATGACAGATACAGAGTGTAAAGAGTGACTGTTGCTGTCCTTTAATTAAGCCTGCATGGGTGCAACATTAAAAGGTCTTAGTTTACACATTCTCAGCTGTGGTGCAGGACTAATGATTGACAATATACTGGAAATGGATAGATGTGCACGACTTTAGTAACAGAGTTTGGAGTTATGATACATACCTCACAATACATTTTTTTTTATAGTTATACTTGGGTTACGGGAGGGGTGTAGATGATTGTCAATTAACTGTTGTGTCCATTAGAGATAAGTGACTGCATTTTTTACTACATAATCGTCATTGCCATGCTGAACCACTTACAAACATAATATATATGATACCAACAAAAGTATGTGTGTGCAAGCAGTAATGATACCTGTCTGTCAATCAGCCTGCTATACATGGCTCTTGGTATGTAGTATTAACTCTATAACAGAGTGTTTGAAAATTACAGTGAGACACTCTTACTAAAAAAGTGGAGTCTGCTGGATGTGAACCCACCCTCACCTGTGTTCTGATCATGAACTCAGTGCATTCACACCTGTTTCCTCAAGGAAGGCTAAACAGTAAGTGTATTTTCCATGGTACTGTACAGAGTGCTGATGTAAGCACATCACTGCTGAGTCTGTTTGCATTAAGGAAGGCAAACCAAACTCATGTTTTTCTCTTTTTTTCCATAAGTAGTAAACCCTGTTTACACATAGGTAGGCCATGTGCAAATGTAAAAGGCAATAGCGAACATTTATTATTTGTGTAAATACTTATTATGACACTGCCTCAGTAAAAATAACTACTGTGAGACTCCAACCCCACTTTACCTATATTCTCTCTTTTTCACCTTAACGCATTTATACTTTGTGCCACAGAGGCAGTCAGATAACAGCTGGAATTTCTGCAGTCATTACCATCCATGTTGCTGATGCTGCTAAACATGTTTGCACTTTACAAGGCAATTGGAATTAAAATTTTCACTTTTCCCTCACGCAGCTAACCATGTTTGCACTATGGCATGCACAATGCACATTGTAAAGGCCAAAGAAAAGATAAAAAGCGAAACAAAGGTTAAACAATTTGACAGCTCTGGATTTGAACCATCAGACTATTGCACTTACACAACACAGTTGCAGTAGATTATCTGTCTCTTTGTCATAGACACAACTTTGCAATATCAATCAAATCATCTACATGCAAAAAATTCACATTTCATATCCAGTGTTAACAGTTCATACAGTTGGACATTTCCAGTCGGAAGTACATATATGTGACACAAATGCATAACAGTAGACAAACAGTTTTCAGCAAAGGCAGGAGACCTGTGCTATTATGGCCCAAAAAATTATACATGTGTGGTGTTTGTTATTTAAAAGCTCAGTGCAGTTAGTTCTACACTTTGTGTTTCCCCACTGACACACCCACTGCAGAGAAGGGTGCCTGAATTGCTGCTGTGTTTTCTTTCATTCAGACTAATCATGCACATTTGCAAGCCATTAGCACCTAGCAATGGTGTTGAGGCTACACTACATTTACATCTGCAACAATAAGTTAAAAGTTTGGTATTTAGCAATTCTAATGAATTCACAACTCATTTCCATCTTCACGGTGCTCATAGGGCTGAATCTACACTACACAAAGGGAACTATGTAGCTAGGAAACTTGAAGGTGACAAAACTTGTTTTCAGACAAAACAGAAGACTGATATTTCCTTAAAGGAGATTTCTCTGCAGAGAAGCACTTATTTTCCTAGGGTATGTTTCTGTTATTCAGGGAAATTTAGATTGTAACCTTTTACAAATGTATTTATATAGCCAGTAGAAAACTGAAGGTTGATCTGCATGCACTTCTTATACTTCACTGTTGGCATAGGCCGTTTTGCAGGGCTTTACATTTGTGAGATAGGAAGGTTATTCTTTCAGCTTGAGTATGTTTTTAACTGTTTGATTTGCAATTTCACCTGGAATTGAAGAGAACTATAAGCATGTTTTTTCATCCAATGCAAGGGGTTGTACATGTGGCTGACAGTGGTGTTTACAATGGTGTTGGGCTTTTCAGATGCCCCAGTGCAACCACCACAGCAGTGATTGGCACAGTGAAAATTGACTGGCATTTGTAATTTGCCTTCTTGACTAATTAGGAATGATAGCTATGATCCAGTAATCAATAACACAACTGCAGTCTTAAGTATAGGAATGTTGACACAATGGGTGTTTGCCCAGACCTTTATATTTGTGTTGGGGGGAGGGCGCAACCTACCATTCTGTTGTCCTAAATGATGTGTGTTTCTAGTGCTTTATGTTTACAATAGGTACACAGCCTCTCACTGTTTTTGGAAAGCATAAAGTATTACTTATGTACTATTTCTGGGTTCTACAGACCTTTTCATTTGTGTTGGAGGGTGTGTGTGTGTTTGGGGGGGGGTTGGGGCACCTATCATTCAGTTGTCCTAAGTGAGAAGTGTATTTCAAGTGCTTTATGTTGACAATGGATACATACCTTGATTATTTCTTGGAAAAAAGTCATTACTTATGATGTATAAATGGATTTTGTCCTTCTCTGTTTTACATCATATAGGGTTATATCACACATATCAGCAAATCCATGAAAACCCTTTTACTGAGGCTAAAATGAGATCATCTTCTAGGTTCTGAGGCACCATGCAGCCTTCTTACTTGAGAGAGACTGAGGCAGGGCGATAACTGCCAGAAAGGACATTTGGAAGCAGGTAGTTGCTGATGTCAATGCAGTTGGTGTTTGTGGCCGGAATTATGATCATTTGCGACATTGGGCCACTGACATGATTTCATTGGCATGAAGGAGGGCAGCTGTAGTTTCCCTAGTACAGCTGGCTGCAGGGGTAGTCCGGCTACTGAGACATCACTGATACCAAATGAGGAGTCCCTGTCCATGGTAAGGGATCCTGACAACTCGTGGAGCCTTCACATCATGTGATTGAGATTGATGCTGATGTGGCTGGGAAGCCAAGTGTGTCTCAGGAGCAGATTCCCAGTAGGCTTACACATGACAACATTATATTGTCTTGTAGACTAAAATATAATTTGGCTTCTACTTCTTGTAATACATGTTTTATATCTGTATCTATTGATAATTCATAGATATACAAGGGTAATAGGCATGGGTGGGCAGCTTAGACAAGTTTCAGTTAGAGAAATTTCTTACAGGGCATATAGCCAATCGTTTATTCACTGTCCCTGTGTTATTGTGATGCTTGATAGCCATCCTTTCATTACTTCATTTCTTTCACTCCTATCCTCCCTGTAAAGTGTTGAGACATCTGCTCATGGTAAGCAAATGGTTCTTTTCTTATTACTAAGCATTATTTAGATATAATTATTTGCATGTCTGAGGAGGGTGTAATGAGTGTCTGTATTGCTGTACCATCTGCAACTGTGTGACCAGTGTTGCTATTTGTACATATATTTTGGGTTAATATTTAGGGGAGGCATAATTTCATTCCTGTGTTTTTGCTTATTATTACAGATGATCCGGACAGTAAAAGTGCAGGACTCCTACCACCTGATGTTGGAGTATCGATAGAGGCAAAGTCGGGCTACAGAGGTTCAGTCTGATACTGTGGTTGTGACTCAGACATCCTCCGGATTTCCTTCAGATAAAGTCAATATACCTATGCATACCCATTCCAATTTGCCCTCAGATAGTGAGCAGGTTGAGGGTGACACTGTTGATCGAGGTGGTGATCACTATGGTTACTGCAATTTCAGTGCTGGTTGACACTGGCTGCAGCCAAAGTATGGGTGAGTTGCCATGTAGGAGAGTTGGTAAGGGTGCTCAGAGGAGGGCTGCTGTCTGTCCACCACCTGATATGTCATTATATGACACTCGATGTACATATAGATCCATCATGGAGGTGCATTCGACTAATGCATCCAAGAACATGGTTAGGGATCTAGATGTAGCACAATCTGACATGCGTGACTACCTCTACCATATGGTCAATTGAATGGACTGGATAAATGTCACACCAAAATGGGCAGTGTCTGTGATGGAACATCTGCTGGGAGGGGGACAGCATCCACGTGGCCCTGTGATCACCACTCCCACAGTAGCACTACATATACTTCTCTGTCAGTGGTTGAGGTGTCCACACCTGGACATGGTAGACCTTGGGATTTTGGACCTGGGTGTAATTGTGAAGAGAGCTTTTCCAGCAGATGCTGCTCATATTCAAGTAGCACCGCCACATCTGACCATGCCCATGGACATGCCAGTGCAGCTCCTTGCAGATCCAGTTCTCGCAGTCAGGGATGACAACATTGAACTGATGCCTCTACCATGCACAGCTCACACATGTCCAACATGCCAGGATGTACTGTTAGCACAGGGCTCGGCTGTGTTCATGCAAAAACTCACACACACATTTCACATAGAGTGCCCAAACAGTCACCCACACATACAACCTACATGAGGCCTTAATGATGGTTGCAGGTCATCCTGTCTCATTGGTTCTTTGATATCATCTACATTGCTGGCTGCCTGTGCTTCTTACTTGTACACACTCACTACTTTGGTGTCAGACATGGCCTCTTGTCATCCCCACACACATTGTGCAAATTATTATAATTGTGCCATCACCTTGTTTCTATCTTTGGGATTCAGGGTTACATGTGTATATGTCTGTTGTACAAGGCAGATAGCTAACCGAGTGCTTAGGATATGTATCGGTGATGTAATTTGGATTCTTTTACTGATTTATTACAGCATTTTAGTTTTGTGATTCCTACCTTGAAATCATTGATGCAGTAGTCATGTTTATTGCTCCACTAATTTGAATGCAGAGATAATCAGACTTTGAACTGCTTTTTCTATATTGGGTATTTTAGATGCATGAGGTATGTTATTTGTTAAACTGCATAAATATACATTACAAAAGTCAGTCATGTGACATTCATGTCATTGCTGCACAACTCACACACATTCTACTTAGGTACATTTACAAGTAACACTATGCAGGTATCTACCATTCATTTGTGTTCTTACATGTTTATTTTTCTTTTACAGGTTCAGCACTTACCTTCATAGACTTGCACTTACAACTGTTTTCATTTGGGGCATCTGTCAGTACAAAGCCATTGCATGGGTAAGTAAAAGTTGTTAGTGTTGCCTGGCATCAAATTTAATCTATATATGTGCATAGGATGAAAGGTGTACATGGTAGGCCTTGGGATTGTGGACCTGGGTGTAATTGTGAAGAGAGCTCTTCCGGCAGACATTGCACACATTCAGGTTGCACCACCAAGTCTGACCAAGGCCATAGACATGCCAGTGCAGCTTCTGGCAGAGCCAGTTCTTGCAGTCAGAGACAAACAGCCATCTCCCACCTTATCTTCCTTAAATGGTGTGCATCCATGTTATCTGTTACCTCTTGGCCAGGGTGAGGGCATATTGTGCACACCTTTATCTACCTATACCTACAACAGCTGGGGGATCCCCCTCTGACTCCTCACCCGTGTGTGGATGTAGTGACCATGTCACAGATGGTGGAACATTTGCTTCTAGCCCTTAGTGCTCCTGCTGCAGCTGTTTTCACAGGATGATATTGTGTAGGATGGTACAGAGTGTGACAATATTGGTACAAGTAATGGGACCGTACTACAGAGCCCCACCTGATGTATCTAGGCACTGAAATCATGACTTCAACAGCCCAAACACACACTCTATAATATTCCTTGTTTTAGCATGTGCCTCATTAAAGTGTTCCTCCTTGGGGGGTGGGAGGTATACATTTCTGATGAGCATCATCAGCCATGGTTCAAGTGCATACCCTGCATCTCCTAGTAAATGGTCTTGTGGGACATCACCCATGGGAAGCCTCTAGTAGAGCTATGACGTGTGCCAGATATGGGAGTTGAGGTAACTGCCGGGTTGCCAGCAAACACATTCTGGATGATTCCCCTAGCTTTACATACAACCTGGAACTTTATGGAGTGGAACCAGTTTCTGTTGATGTAAACCATTCCCTGTTCCCTATTTGGTGCTTTGATCTCAATGTGCATGCAGTGTAGGGCACCCAAGACTTCAGGGAAGTGCGCTATGGGGTAGAACTCAAGTACATTTCTAGCTCTGTTCTCAGGGCTGTGAGGGAAATATATATAGATATATATATATATATATATATATATATATATATATATATATATGTATATATATAGTCACTGGCATGCTGTAGTATAGTGTTCAGAAATTAGAGTAGGATCCTTGATGCTGATGCCATTGACAGCCCCAGCATGCCCCTGTGGATCACTGAAAAATTCCTGCAGCTAATCTTCGAAGTGCTTCACATACCTTGGTCTTCACAAGTATTGGTTCACCTTGGTTTGGCCTTGTTCTTAGGTGAGGGCAACAGCCGTTGCAGAGTTCCTGAAGTGTGTATCTTTCCACCTGCTAGTGTTCTACTATTTCCCCCCGATGCAGACCATGAAAAGTTAAACAGTGTCTAAATACCCTTCTCCTCCCTGTCTGAGGTGTATGTTCAGCAGCAGCAGCATAGACCTGAGCCTGTTGCACATACACATGCAGAAGAGCTGCAGCCCCTAACATTCTTTCCCTCCAGTGTATTTTCTTTGGCTGCATTCTAATAAGTTTTGGAGTACAAGACAAAAGGATTGGTTTGGTAGATCAGCATGCAGTTCATCTGTCTATGTAGTAATTAGCATGCCATGATGAGCTGCTTACTGAATACAAATCGTCATGATGCACACATAGTTTCAGCAAGCCATATAGGGTTTATTGAATGCTGCCTTATCATGACACTACTTATTATGCTGAGAGAACGAACCAGATGTAGCTTTATCATTCACCTCCCTCATATGTCGCATTCACTTTAGTATATAAAAACAATATAATATACTAGGCACACAAAACACATACGCACACACAAACACACGCACACACACACACACACACACACACACACACACACACACACACACACACACACATACATCATTCAAATATTAGCATTACCCCAATAAAGTCAACCTCCTAGAAATAAAAACATTCACATATGAAAAAGTTAAATAAACAAACAGAATAACATAACACTACAGACCATAACATTATACGACACAATATAACATAATGCAAAGCACTAACAACAGCCATCCATTTGGGAAATTGTATTGCTTGCAAAGTGGATCTGATTCTAGCTGTCTAAACTTAAAGAAACTAACATGACTCAGCAGAAATTGTACATTTTAAAATACAAAAATGAACCGTCACAATAAAAATGTGCACAAATGATGCCCTTTTCCATTATTTTCTCCTGGAGACATCTCCCCACTTTATCTTCCTACATAAGTCTTTGTGCAGCATGGTAGCTCAGTGGTTAACATCTTAGCCTTATAACTTCCAGGGTTGGGTTCAGTCTTGAGTGCTCTGCTCACTGTCCATGTTGAGTTCTCATGTCCTGCATTTGACTGAGTGTATCCTGGATTTACTCCCATTTCTCACAACCATGACTGAGTGGGGGATACTAAAGCACTTATATATACTGTATTTATTTTTGTCTTTGTGACCTTAGTAAAAGGGTCAATTATAATGTGCTTAAATGCCAGGTAAATTTAAACAAAAGCATTTTTCAAAATAACAAGAATATGATTGTTATTCTAAATATTTTTTTCAAGGCTAAGCTGCTACAATTTAATGTAGTGCATGCTGCAGATATTATTTTAAATATTGTGAAATAACTGGACTTCTGAGTACTTCTAATAAGGTTTGTGAAAATGTTATTAGGCTTTAAAGGACTAAAATCAAACTGCTTATTGATTTGTATAAAAATAAAATTTCATCAGCTATATTCCTGATGTATGTTACATTGATAGAAATATGCTCCACCCATTCCAAGAACTATGAAAGGTGAGTCTAGATGGTGGATTACAGTGGTAGTGATACTTTCAAAAAGGAACATACTTCCGAATAGTTAGTAATGCTTCTTGTAAATGCAAGCATTAGGAATGTGAAGACTTAAGTGTCAAACTCATTATTGAAATGAGGTTGAAATATCTGAGTAGGGTATTGTATAACGAAGGGGAAGAGGAAGTTGTACAACTATGGAATAAGTAGGGACACTTTCCCAAGACTGAGAAGCTAGAGGTTTGGAGAAATATACTCCATACAAAATAACTGTTAGTAAATTCATCTTTTTAAAACTGTATAGAATTGTCAAGCCTTGCTGAACAAGGGTCAGTCACATGTGTTTTGAGTTGTGAAAGAGGGGTAGGAGACAGTAAATGCTCTGGCCCTTTGTTACAATTCATCCAGCTGTGCTGCACCCTTATGAATAAAATTGGATGGAACTAGCATGGGGCCTTACCACATCCTTATAATACGTTCTTCTGGTTGCTTGGGGTGGTACTTCCACAGTACCATTTCTTTACTATGACATAAGTTTGCATGAAAACTATTGTAACAATATCACCTTTTCACAATTTGAAAACATTTATTATCTGATTGTTTCTATCAATTTTGTGTGCTTTCTATGAAAGTACATAGCAGGAAGCATGATAAACTGAATATAGGTTGGTACTAGGCTATCGGCCTAGTATATGTTGCAATAGCAGAAAAATAATGCTTTATTCTAATTTACACCTTATACATTAATTGCATAGTTGTAGAGTTTTATTAGAAGCTGCTGATACACATGGTATACCATATTCAACCAATGATTAAGGCTTGTTTGGCAAAGGGTAATGCGCAGTTATATGCTAAAGTCATACCTTGTGAAGATCACCACTTATAGTGATAGCATAATGTAGCAGTTGTCTACCATTTTCCTTATAGACTTGGTATGTATTACATGGTTTCTTGATAAGCACTAGTCTTTGCAGCAAGTGCAAATGGCTGTAGGTTTCCTGAGCACTCTCATGTAGACAGCTAGTGAGGGAGGGAGTAAGGGAATAAAAAAGTAGCAACTTTGTGGCAACTAGTTCTGGCCAGTGGTTGAGGGGAAATGAACATAACAGTCATTGTCTTATCTTTTAAAAAAGAACGATTTGTGAGGCAGGAATTTTGAAGGTATCTACAGCTATAATCTGCCTTAAGCATATTGAAGGTATTGACCTTAATAAACGATACTCAGATAATTGTTCTCTGGGGGAGTTCTGAGATGAATGATTTAGTACCCCCAAAATTATTAACATTGACACAGAATTGGTATAAACCATGAAAAAATGCATGCATGTATCAGTGAATAAATAGGGGAATGCATCACACAGCTGACTAGCCTTCAGGTTTAAACACAGCAAAATAGAGTGTAATTCATAGCCTACAGGTGAATCAATTGATTTTGGTCTGTAAGGGATACTGGATGCCTTTGTATAACTATATACATTGTGAAAATGAGAATGCAATGTATGCTTATCATGGGATTCTCTTACTGGTGCAAATTAGAAATGTTGGCAATGCCAACCAATCCACAGACTAGGGATACCAAAGGTTCCAGATTTTTTGGAGTATCCTATCATAACTTGCCTATTCCTTGCCAGTTCATGGTGAAGAGGTATGGTTCCCTCAGATGGTGGCAGTAGGGCCCATCATGAGAACAGCTACAAGGAAAAGTCCTTAAGAGTGAGGACTGCAGACTAAGTACATATGCAAAGAAATTTTCCAAGAGACTAAAGCTTCAGTAAGGTAGTCTGGGAGACCATAACACTAGTCAAAGCAGTAGGTATAAGGGACCACTGTCATCTCATTCCCTCAGATTTGTTGTAAACTAGAGGAAGCACCTAGGTTTATAATTTCATAGACTTGGTGAACAAGTACAAGGTATGCTAGCTATCAAGATGATTATTGTCTTGGATCGGATTCACTTCATAATCTCAAAATACTGCAATATCGAATTGCAGTACCACGAAACCAAAAAGTCGAATACCCGAAACACCGAACATACATAAACCCGACACCCAAAATCGCAAATCCACAAAATCACAAAAAACACACATCACACACTAGAAAACACATACATGCACTGATGTACATACCTCCTAACACTTCCCTACAACAAACATAACACACACAACCAAACACATACACACACCTACCCTTATTATATGCAGGGGGGCAAGCCCCATGCACTTCCCATGTGGAGGGCTGTGCCCCCCACACCCCCTACTTATATATACTAACTCCAAGGTCGCACAACGCTCCATAACACACACAACCCAGCACCACACATTCCACTCCCCCTTGCACAAACACACATCACATGCACATGAACACCAGCACTCCCAACACTAACACATTCACACTGCGCAACATCTATTCTAGCCCACACTTCAAACATCCCAACACACTCAAACACACACAAACCCTCCCCAAAACCCCAAAAAAAGTACACTTACCTAACGCGCTATCCGTACTGCAGGTTCAACATTCTGCATTCGACATTTCTGGGTTTGTTATTTCCGTCCATTTGACTTTACAGGCTCGAAATTCTAAAATTCAATATTTTAGTATTTCAGGCATGTAAAGTGCTCCCCCTGGATCCCATATTGGAGCTCAAGAATGCTCATGTGGCCATTCAGTACATTCTAGAAGGTATGGTTTGATGGGATGCATTTAATTGGCAAGAGGAGTTTATTCCAGAGATTTAAGGGTCTTTGTGATGTCTGCATTTTATTTTGAATTGAAGTTTTTCATTTAAGGTTTGGTTACTTCCGTTTTGCATCTTATTCTTGAATTACATTTGTTTTGTTTTAAGTTTTCTGTTCTGTATTAGTTTTAAGAGGTCGTGGCTAGGTTCAGTTAGAAATGTTAGCAATTAATTCCTTTGCAAACAGTGAATAACATCAGATAATTAGTGGGAGGAGCTGAAAAATAGCATTCCTCATTTAGCTAGAAATATCTCCATTTAGCTGGATTGGTTGCTTGGCTTGCTTGCTGTACTTTTCCTTAATATTATTGATCCCTGTATGCATTTTGTTTTTCCCAGCCACCCACCCAGCTGTTGTATTCTTAAACTTGGTGGGTTTTGAGTTGCTTGCCCCTACTACAAATCTGATTTTGGACACTCGTCCCAGTCCAATCTCATCATCTTATTCTACTGAGTACAAAGAGATAACTTGGGAAGGCTCACCCCCTTAGTTTCTTAACCTTAAATTATCATCTGTTTCTTCCCTTCCCACTTAACTTAAAAATGTACTTTATTCAGCTGATTTTACTGTATTTGTGTGTCTTCCTGCTTTATTACTTTATTTTGCTTTTGCTACTTGTTCTTAGAAGTGTTCAGTTGCATTTATTCAGCTGCATTTATTGGTGCTTGTTAGTATCCTGCTTAAATTGTAACTGTTATTCTAAGCCTGTTAGTTTTGGTTTAAGCACTTGAGCTTCAGGCTAGTTGTTTTACATTAAGAAGGTTTGTGGTCTACATTCTTGTGCAGGAAAGGTAGCTTACATCTTTCTAAGTTGGGAATTGCTGATTGAAGGCTTAGTTTGTCTGTTGTTCTAAAACTGTTTTAATTCTAGTTAAACTGCTTGGGTAGTGTTTTAGTTTTGGTTTAACCGCTTGGGTTTCAGGTCAGTTATGGGATTGTGGTCTACAGTCTTTCAGGAGGAGAGGGTAGCCTCTGCTCTTCTGACCTGGGAGTTGCTGGTTGAAGGCTTATTGTGACTGCTTATTTGAACTGTTTTTTTTTCTGAAATTGTTTAGCTTTGCTGTAGCACAGAATAGATTCAGACATGCTGAATCTAGTTCTGTTTGTATGATCTTGAGCACTAATCCAGGCCATCATTTGTTGGAGAGGGTTCCCCTGCACCCTTGTGGCAGGAGTGTGCAGTTCGAACTCATCTGATTTAATGTTTCTGGAAAAGAGCTCAGTTTTGAGATTTTTTATCAGTTAATTTGTTTAAACCAGTTTGCTCTTGTTTGCTACATAAGCACCTCATTTGTGTGGGTTTGCATTTGTTTTAGCAAAGCTCCACAGAGTTTGGTGACCAGCTACTTTTCTGCTGTATATATCTGATCAATCCAAGCCATCTACTGATCTCTGCAAAACTTAAGTAGAATTTTTCACTGCCAGCTATAGGACCTCTTCCATGAATCAGGACATCCACTAAGCCTACTTGGATCTACTTAAGTCAATCAAGATACAACCAAACAACTTTTGAGTGACATTAATTACACATCCATTGATTGGGTATATTATACATGTTCTAACTCACTTGCCCAAAGGTTCCTGGACTTTATTAACTTTAATACCCTTGACCAGCTCATTGACATACCCACAAGGTGTGCAAACATCCTGTATCTGGTGCTCACCAACATGGGGCACTGGTGCACCACCCCCAGTGGTTGGCTGTCTCTGATGAGATCTCACCACAAATCAGTCTCACTAGAAGTAACTATAACACAAGACCCCCCCCCTCTTAGAAACAACTAGACTACAAAATGTCTGCAAGGCCAATTACAACCACTTACATGACAGCATAAATAGCTTCATAGCCCTCCCCCACTGATGGAACATACACCCATTCTGAATTATACAGCAATGCTTTATATGAGCACCTGCATAATTGTATTGACTCTGCCATACCTGACAGAACCAAAGCAAGATCTTCAAGGTAAAGCAAACCTGGCTGGTGGACAACTGCCAGTAATAGGCTATACAATAGGAGAAAGAAATTGCTGTCTAAGAGTAGGAAAGAATAGTCTCAAAACTGGAAAACACTTCCTTCTTAACTTAAACAAGCAAATAAAATTCCTAGTGAAGTCCTCCAAAGCTAATGAAAAATCCAAATTAGATTCCCTAACTAAGGATAACGACAAGGCGTTCTTTAGTTACATCTATAACCTCAAAGGTAAGGCCCAGATTTGCACCAAATTCATAGTTAATGATGCTACATATACAGAACCTGTGGATATACCAAACCTGCTGGCTGAGAGGTTCAGTGTAAACTTCACTCCCCTGTCCCCACCACATATACCCCAAAGCGGGTCTATTTATTAACATCGATGTTCAAAAACTTTGAATGTTATAATATCAAACCCAGTAGAGCAAACGCTTGAAATAGCGAAGCTGCAGAACACCGAATACTTTCCTAAGGAAAATATTCAGTGGGCCATTTCTGCAGGTTCACTGTTTCCTCAATTGTGGAGCAAAGGTTACGGACCGGGTTAAGGTAAGTGTGTGAATGAAGGTGAGTGTGCGATTGGGCATGGGTTAGGTGAGTTAGGGTTAGGGCGTGGGGTCAGGTAAATGTGCGATTGTGTGGATGTAAGGGTTAGGGTGGGGTAGGTGCATTAGGGTTAGGGAGCGGGTAAGGTGAGTGTGTGATAGTTAGGGACCTTAGGGTTAGGGTTGGGTTAAGGTAAGTGGGTAGCTATTGGTGTATGTCTGGTTTAGTGTATGGTTTTGTGAAGTGTATGTGTGTGGATTACTTATTTTGGTGTGCTTGAGTTGTGTGTATGTTTGTCGGAACAGAACATTTTTTCCCTGGGAAAAAATTTGCTATTCTGACTGTTCAGTTTTCTGGTGTTTTGATTGAATGGGTTCGATATTATAACATTCAATGTTTTTTTACTTCGATGTTATAATATAGACCCTCCAAAGCATCCCTCACACCTGTCCTCCACCTAGTATCTCCAAGGAGAAGGTCTTAAACGCTTTCTCCAAGGCCAAAAACACATCCTCTATGGGACCAGAAAACATCCCGGGCTGTGTTCTACATAGGTTAAAACAGGAATTAGCATCACCATTGGGTGCGCTTCTCAATCACAGCCTAAGCATTGGCTTCATCCCAGTGGAATGGAAAACAGCTACCGTCATCCCGTTGCACAAATGGGGCACATCCACTAACCCTGGAAACTATAGACCCATTAGCCTGGCCAGCCTTATCTGCAAGGTCATGAAATAAATCACATCTTTGACTTTATTAACAAAGATATAGAAAATCTCCAAATGTGCAACCCCACCCATTTTTACTTTGTTAAGGAGAGCTCATGTCTGTTAAACATTTTGGACTTCTTCGAGACAGTTACAAAGCCTTAGATGAGGGCAAATCTGTGCATATGGCCTACCTAGACTTAGTCAAGGCTTTTGACATACCCCCCCCCCCCCCACTCAGGCATCATTGATAAACTCACCTAGCTGGGTACAACCAATACACTGTCAGGTGGGTTGCAAACTGGCTCACTGATACAGCTCATATGGTCAAAATAGGAGACTCCACCTCCTCCACCTCCTCTCTGAAGTATAGGCTAAAACTAAAGGACTGTGACTAACAAAATTTGCTAATGACTGCAAACTGGGAGTGATCATCGAAACCCTTAGTAGTGTCAACATCCTTCCAGAATGTCTTGCGTAGACTGATGACTGATGCCAAAGTCATGGGGCCGGATTCACGATGGCTTGCAAGGAGTGTACGAGTAGAGTAAGACTCCATGCAGCCATCATGTCCGATGAGCTATCCAGGAACAGCCTGTACGGACGTGTAAGAGAGCTCCAAAAACATCTCCTACATGGACAGGGCTGGGATATTCAAATTACCTCACTTGCAGCCGAAAGGCATGCAAATGAGGTAAATTTGCGATCCAGGAAGCACAAACCTGTCCGAGTAGGAGCCGTGTTAGTTGCAGAAATGTACTCAGTTGACAACTGAGTACCATTCTGCAAATAGCACAATGGAGCCTTGTCAGCTCCAAATAAAGGTTGCATATGGTTGAGGAAGCATGCCAATGGCCAAATATATGGCCATTGGAAATGTTCCCAGATGCAAAATTAAAATAAAAATACTTTTTTTTTTCGTCGATTTCCGATGTTTAAGCATAGCGCAGCGCCACGCAAATGGGGTGCGCTAAAAAAACATAAAATAAGAAAATAAAAGCCACAAACGTGGAACTTATGAAAATTGTTAAATTGCAATGTAAGGGAATAGCAGGCTGCAGACAACATGGCCACAAAGTAGGGGTTGCTAAGGGGAGAAGCCCAGTCTAAGACATGCAACCAAGCATTAGTAGGCAATCCTATGTAAATGAGTGTTAGGATAGTGAATCACACTTTTACATAGCAAATGAGCACAGTCAGTGGAGTGTAGGAGTAGGATATGGGGAATAACAGAGTAGGAAATAGGTGACATTACAAGGGGGGTATGTATGAAAGTAGTGAAGCTCATTGGAGCAGAATGGCATGTGTTAGCTGTCAGTTATACATCATGGAAAGAGGTGTGTCAACAGGTAGGCCAGGGAAAGCCAAGAAATGGAAGGTGTATACTGTGGATAACACCAAAGTTTCTTGCTGAGCGGGTATGCATGTGTGTGCGTGCCTGTAAACTTGAGTAAGACAGAATGCTAGCGTGGACGTGTGAGTGCGCACGTTTAAGCCGGAGTAAGCATGTATAAGGCTGTTTAAAGACCTGTAAGCACGTTTGCACTGGTGTGCGCACGTTTTAACCCAAATAAGCAAGTATTAGTCTGTCTAAGCATGTGTGCTTGCGTGTGAGCTACTGTGAGCATGTTTGCACTTGTATGCGTGTCGCTTCCCCCTGAGGAAACAGAAAGGAAAAAGGAAGCACAACAAATAGTAGGAAGCTACCAGGGAATACTAGTAGAGCTAGCAGGTACAAACAATCGGAATCAGGCAATTACACAGGCAGAACACTAGCCCAGCCCAACACTTAAAACTCTGCAAACAACAGTGCAGTTCGTTTCTCTCAAGAGACACTGCAACACTGGAGTAAGCTACTAGAAGTGAAAACTGAAAATGCTTCACTCAGACAAAAAATGCTAGGGGCCGCCATTGCTGTTATAAGGCAAGATATGCAACATGCTGAGGGTGGTGACAATGCAAATGCTGCCGGACAACCCACAGTGAGGAGACAGAGAAGAGCGTACAGGCCCAGGGTCACTTACCAGGGGTTACATGAGCTGGAGATAGTGGAGCGCTATAGAGTGGACAGAGACCTCCTGCAGCAAATTGTTGAGCTGTGCAGGCCACGCCTCACACACAGAACTAACAAAGGGGAACCCATCCCAGTGGAAACCAAGGTATGTGTTGGCCTAAGAATAGTAGCAACAGGTACCTTCCAGAGAACAACTGGTGATATGATGGGGATATCACAGGCATCAGCATCCAGGGTACTGCACCAGTTCCTTGATGCCATGTCAGCACATGTCGGTGATCATGTATATTTCCCCAATTCCCATGAGGTAATGGCCAGCAATATGCATCTCTTCCAGCAAATAGCAGAATACCCTGAGGTAGTGGGTGCAATAGACTGCACGCATATATGCATAAAAGCACCAGCCGGTGAGCAGGGTAGGGCCTACATTAACCGCAAGGGCTTCCCCTCCATCAACTGCCAGGTCGTGTGTGATGCCCAGGGCATAATAATGAATGTGTGTGCTGGCTGCCTTGGAAGCTACCATGATTCCCATATCTGGCATCTGACGCAGCTGTACCAGACATTTGCCAATGGGGACATCCCACATGGTCACCTAGTGGGGGATGCTGGTGATGCACTGGAGCCATAGCTGATGACACCCATCAGAAACGCACACACACCTGAACAGGAACGCCATAATGAGGCACACGCACAAACAGAAAATGTAATCGCACGTGTGTTTGGGTTGCTCAAGTCACGGTTCCAGTACCTGGACATATCTGGTGGAGCCTTGCAATACTCACCAACTACATGTACCCAAATTGTCATGGTATGTGCATGCTACATAATATGATTCTGCGAAAACAGCTGCAGCAGGACCAGCATAGGCCTGGGCCAAACAGCCCCCCAATTGCCAAGGCCATCACAGGCAGAGCGTGAACCGGAGGAGGAACAACCTGAGCCTGCCCCAGTAGGCAGAAGGAGGCGTGCCCAGTATGCCTTAGCCTTGGCAAAGAGGCAACGCATAGCACATACACTGGCTCAGTAGGAACCCTGGAAATGATACCCCTCTCTGACTCCCACATATAGTGAAAGGGATGCCTAAGTTGACACAACCTGCTTTCAAACATGTGCAGGGAGTGTAGTATGTGCATCCGACATAGGCAGCCCAGCAGCACCACCTGAGGCATGATTGCCATGTGTTAAGCAATGTAAGGTAGTGCTAAACAGCATTTACCACCATGTAGTATATGCAAACTCGATGACCTTGATTATCATCCTACCCTCACCAAGCATGATGCCACAATATGAAGACAAGATGATCAATTACAACAATTGGCTTAAGTATTGGTGTCAGTGAAAGGGGATCCAATGCCTGTCAGCCTGGGATGACATGCTCGACAAGACATGATGCTTCGCTAGGGATGGCTTTCACCTGTCACCTGTGGCCTTTTGGATATTGCCAAAGGCTCTTGTCTCCCCCATAGTGCCTTTTTCAGGTAAGGCTCAAAAGACAAACCCACCTCCATAGGTATCACAAGGGATAAGAAACTAGAAGTAATGCTACTCAATGCTAGAAGTCTAAACCGCAAGATGCATGCACTCCAAACTCTCCTCAGCATGGAGAATGTTGATATCTGTGCAGTAACAGAAACCTGGTTCAAGGCTCACAAGAGCACCCTAGCACTAACAGTTTACACCTCATACCATGCTTTACAGCCACAAAACATGGAACAAACTACAAAAGGAGGGTGAGTATCAATATTTGTCAAAGATACCCACACACCCAGGTTGGTGGCACAGCATGAAGCATCAGAGACTATCCATGCGCAACTAACAGTGGGTAAAACCTCCTTCCAGTCCATAGCCTGCTACAGACCACCGTCCTAAACCCAGGAACCACACTTGGCTGACTGAGAACACATGAAAATATGAAGGTCTCCCCAAACACCATTATATTGGGCGACTTCAACTACCCAAACATAGACTGGGAGCATTACCCTAGCTCCAGCACCTTAGCCCAAAGGTTCCTAGACTTTATAAACTCAAATGCTATGGAACAACTTGCTACCACTCCCACAAGAGGGGAAAACATACTGGACCTGATCATCACCAACATGGGGACTCTATGCCCAAGACCAGAAGTGTATCCCTCACTGGTAAGATCAGACCATAGAGTAATCTCACTGGATATTCACATCCCGACCCCAGCCCATGGCCAGAAAACCACAGTGAACAATTTTCACTAAAGCAAATGTCACACTCCTCCAAACTGAGGTGGAATCCTTCACAGCCCCTGTGCCTGTGGAAAATATGGCCCAGACCTCAGAACCCTTTATAAATGCATTCTATGAACACCTGCAGGAATGCATGGATCATGCAATCCCAAATAAAACCAAGACCCAATCCTCCAAAGGCAGGCATCCTGTCTGGTGGACCCCAGCCATAAACAAACCATACATTACATGGAGGAAGCTACTATATGATAGAGCAAAATCCCAAAAAGGGAGGGCATCTCTGATCAGTATTATTAAAAAACTAAGGCCACACATAAAATCGTCTAAGGCCATCTTTGAGATAAAAATTGTACAGGACACTAAGGATAATCACAAGACTTTCTTTAGTTATGGTAGGAACCTGGGTGGGAATTCCCAGATATGCTCAGAATTAGTCCAAAATGACAAACAATACACCAAATCCACAGACATTGCCAACATCCGAGCTGACAGGTTCAGTGCAAATCCCCCCCCCCCCCCCACCAAAAGGGCAAATATCTATCCCAGCAGTGTGCTGGCCCCCTGACATCTCAGATACTCAGGTAATAGCCAGCCTCTCCAAAGCAAAACACACAGCATCAATGGGACCAGACAGTGTCCTGGGTTGTGTCCAACATGAACCCCAAGAAGAATTGAACACAAACATAAAACCACTGTTCAATCTCAGCCTTTCCACAGGATATGTACCCAAAGAGCAGTGTACAGCAACAGTGGTCCCTCTCTACAAAGGTGGTGCCTTAATGGATACTGCAAACTATTGCCCCAGAAGCCTGACTAGCTTGGTCTGCAAAGCTATGGAAAGGATCATCATGGACTTCAGAAATAAAGATATTAGGGACCTACAGACACTGGATCCTACCCAGTTTGGCTTTGTTAAGGGCAGATCCTGCCTCTTAAACCTGGTTGAGTCATTTGAAACAGTCACCAAGGCCATTGACGAGGGGAAGGTGGTCCACACAGCCTATCTGGACCTCGCAAAAGCCTTCCATACAATGCCCCACTTGGTCATTATAGATAAGCTCACCAACTTCAATATAAACCCCTATGTCACTAGATGGGTTGCAAACTGGCTCAAGGACAGAACCCACATGGTCAGAAATGCTGGAGCCATGTCAGACCCCAAACCAGCTACAAGTGGCATCCCACAAGGCTCAGTCCTGGGACCTCCCTTGTTTGGTATATATTTCTCGGAGGTACAGACCAACACAGAAGGACTGTGGCTGAACAAGTTTGCAGATGACTGCAAACTGGGTGCCATAATTGACCCCACAGCTGACACAAACATCCTACAAAAGGGCCTCATAGAAACAGACAACTGATGCCAGAGACATGTCCTCAAGCTAAACGCAAAAAAGTGTATAGTCATCCCCTTTGGCAAAAACTAAGTGCCCACAAACTATCACATAGGTGGTAACCCATTAAGTATGGAAGAAGAGATAAGGGACCTGGGGACCCAAGTTGATAGCAATCTCTCATTCGACAACCACGTGGCCAAAGTGTTTAGAAAAACATTTCATATAGCCCACCTAATCATGAAGGTATTCACATCTAGATCAGGGGAGGTCATCGTGCCTCTTTACTCATCCCTCATCAGGCCCATAATTGAGTACAATGCCCCTTGTGGGATGTACCTTATCAGACACCTGCAGCAGCTGGAAAGACCATAAAAGTACCTCACCAGGAGGATCACAGGGCTCAAACAGATGCCATTTACTGCCCGGTTAAAGAAACTGCAGCTCTACTCAGTGGCATATCGCCTGCCCAGAGGCAATCAGTGCCTGATATATAAAGCCATGTCCAACCTGGAATAAATGGACATGCTGCACCTCAGAAAATCTGAATCCCATCAAGCTATGTGCTCAAGAGACCTGAACCTCACGACTGAAATACATAGGACATGCTGGAGTGACAGATTCATAACCCAGAGGCTCCCTCCACTCTTGAGTAAACTACCACTCCAGGTTAGCCAGAGTCCCTCATTGACTCTGTTCAAGAGGAATCTTGATGAGTGGATGGGAGATTGTAGGTTTACCCTGGGTATTACTTCTATGTCAGTGTTAGACAGAGGCACAGTACACTAACCTTGAAAAATGTCATGGCAAACTCCACTTAAAATGTGTGTTGAAAGCCAAACACACTCTGGCTAGGATTATAAATGCCCTAGGGCAGATAGCCTAGTATGAACCTATGAACAGAATCACACACACCAACTAGTACAACTGTGGTCAATGTGGAGTAATGTTTGGCAATGTCCACCCAGGTTCGTGAATACACAGCAATGTTGGACAAGCCTGATTTAAGTAGGCCATAGCTGAATAAAATGCAACATGGTCAGAGTTGCCCAACTGGCCCTTAACCAGTCTAGTCTGTTTAGTATGAACATTTAAAGCAGTGATGGAACTCAAACCTATGATACTGTGTATTATAGTGAAAGTACTGAACTATTACACCATGACAGTATTGCAGTGCTTTGCCGCTATGAAAGAATGTTGACAAGACTTTGCAAACTATCCCATGGAATCCCTGCAAGCACAGCATAGGACTTCAGATCACAACATATGGAAAGGACACACTGGGCATGCTCACACACTTGGATAAATGAGACATATGTCAGGCAACAAACCATGGAAAGCCTGAACTGGGCATGCTCACACACTTAGGCCATGTCTGAGTATAGCAGTCAGCCACACATATCTGGCAGTTGTATGTGTTAAGCCAGGAACCTCCCACGATCCAGCAATCTGCCCTGTGCACACAGTTAAATGACAACAGACACATATATTAATATACTGGAATCCTGTCATGATCAAACATGTTACGCAGATACACAAGTTGTTCATAGAAACTGGGAAAGCTACAGCAATAAAGACCTGCAAACAGCATCAGCAACAAATATTGTGCATGCTGAACATAAACAAAGGTGCAGAGGTCGATACTAGGCTGTCTGCCCTAGGGAATTCATAAGCCTAGGCAGAGTGTATTTGGCGTCCGCCTCCCCAGTAGAGTAGCCTACTGTGCCTCTGTAAAGTAGGTCACAGAAGGCACCCTTTAAGGCTAGTTTGCTGTGCCTCTGTCAAGCAGGGACACAGTGGAGATCCCAGGGGTGAATTTGCAAGTTCCCATCCATGCGGCTGGATTTTGCTGGAAGAGGGTTGGCGAGGGGCTATGTCTAACTCTAATTGGGATTCAATTCCAGAGTGAGGGGAGCCTCTGGGTAATGAATCTGTCCCTGCAGCATGGCCCATTTAGTTTTGTGCTGAGGTTTAAGTCCCTGGAGTGTGTAGCTCTAAGGGTCTTGGATGTTATGAGGTGGAGCATGTCCATTACTTCTGGGTTTGACATGACTGTGTACGTCAGGCATAGATTACCTCTGAGTAGGCGTTAAGCAACTGAGTAGAGCTGGATATCCTTTAGTTGAGCTGCATAGGACATATGTGTGTACCCCATGATCCTCTTGGGGAGGTACTGTTGTGGTCACTGTAGTTGCTGCAGGTGTTGGGTAAGGTACACCGCAAAAGGGGCATTGTAGTCAAACATGATGAGTGACTAGTAGAGGGCCACAATGACCTCCCATGATCTACATGCAAACCCCCATGTAATAAGGAGGGCTATATAAAGGTCTTTGCAATGACTCTGTCAATGTGATTAGCAAAGGAGAGGTTATGATCTATGTTGGTCCCCAAATCTGTAAATACATCTTCTGTACTTAATGGATTACCACTTATGTGGTAATTTGTGTGCACCTTGTTTTCCCCGAAGGGGATGACTATGCATGTCTTAGCATTTAGCACGAGGCCATGACTCTGGCAACAAGCATCCATCTCTGTGATACCCTTATGGAGGAAGCATGTGTCAGCTGCAGTGTCGCTTATGGCCCCCGGTTAGCAGTCATCTGTGACGTTTGTTAGACATAATCCCCCTGTGTTAGTCTGAACCTCAGAGAAGTACATACCGAACAGGACAGGTCCCACAACTGAGCCCAGTGAGACACCAGTTGTAACTGGTCTGGAATTGGACATGGCACCTGCAATTTTGACCATGTGGGTTCCATCCCTGAGGCAGATAGCAACACATCTAGTGATATAGGGGTTGATATTTAAGCTGGTAAGTATATGTATGATGCCTGAGTGGGGTATTGTGTTGCAGGCATCTGCAAGGTACAGGTAGACTGTATGAACTACCTTGCCCTCATCCATGGCTTCAGTAACCGGTTCAAAGATATGAATTATGTGTAAGAGGCAAGATCTGCCCTTAACAAAGCCGAGTTGTGTATGATCCACTGTCTGAAGGCTCACAATGTTTTTGATTATGACTTCCATGATAATACACTCCATAGCTGTTTCCACCACACTAGTCAGGCTTATGGGGTGATAGTTCCTGTGGTCCATTGTGGCACCCCCTTTGTGGAGTGGGAGCACTGTATGTGTATGCCATTCTCAGGGTACATATCCTGTAGTAAGGCTAAGTTGGAACAGTGACTTAATGTGAGTGTTCTGTTCTACTCAGAGCTCATGTAGGACACAGCATGGGACACCATCCAGTCCCATACATATGCTGTGTTATTTGCTGTGGAGAGGGCACCTTTCACCTGTGCATCTGTGATGTCAGGGAGGTTACATTCATTTGGGATTGGCATCTGTATCCTTGGGGGGTAAGGGGGGGACGTTTGTGCAGACTCTGCCAGGGTGTAGGCTATGTCCCTAGGTTTGGCAAATTTTGTGCTGTTATGCAACAATTCAGAGCATATTTGGGTGTTTCTACACATATTCCTGACATAACTAAAGAAGGCCTTGTGATTATCTGTAGTGTCTGGTCAATTTCACTGTCAAAACTTGCAAGTGATGATTATATGAGGGATTGAAGTGTCCTGCCAATACTGTTCAGAGATGTCCTCCCTCTGTGGGATAATGCTCTGTTATGTAGTAGCTTCCTCCTTCTGTTGTACAGCTTATATATGGCTGGGGTCAACCAGACAGGTCTCCTGTTTTGGAGGAGTCATGGTTTTATTTGGGATAGCATGATCAATGCATACCTGCAGGTGTTCATAGAATGCATTTGTAAAGGATTCTGCAGATTGGGCTGTATTATCCTCCAGCACGGGGCCTTTGAAGTATTCCACCCCAGTCTTTACAAGTGCAAAGTCTGCTTTTGAGAAATTCTTTACAGTGATTTCCTTAGCTGGGGGTGGGGACGGGATATGGATGTCCAGGGAAAGTTGTTTATGGTCTGATCTTAACAATGAGGGTTCTACCTCTGGTGTGGAACACAGAGTCCCTATGTTGGTGATGATCAGGTCCAATATGTATTCCCCCTTGTTGCTGTGGTTACCGGTTGTGCCATAGCACATGGATTCACAAATTGTAGTGGCTGTAGGGTGATGTTGCTTGAGGCCTGAGTAGTATCCCCAGTCAGTATTCATTTACCTGTAGTCAACCACTATAATGGTGTGTGTGAAGACCTTCATATCCTACACTGTTACCAGGAAAGCCGAGTGCGGTTCCTGGGTATGGGGGGGTGGTCTGAACTGCACACCAAACCAAAAGGCAGTTTTGCACAATGGTAGTTGTATATGTATGGCCTGTCATGCTTACTGCAGTGGAACCAACCCAGAGGTGTGTGTATATGTGATGTATATGGATACACCCCCAAGTTGTGTTGTGTTTTACAGGTCCTGTGGTCAGGAAGCATGGTATAGAACATAACCTGGCAGTGCCAGTGTGCATATGTGACCCTGAGCTAGGCGTCTGTTAATGCACAGATATTGTTATCCCCCATACTGAGGGATAGTAAAAGATGTACATTCCTCTTTGGAAAGACTGATGATGTCAGCACCCTATAAATACAGCAGGAGAAGAGAAATCATCCAGTAATGCAAATAGTGAGCTGCGCTAATGTGTCTTTCTCAAGTATCATAACATAGTTAGGTAGGGATTTGAATTCTACAAATGCCATTTGTGTTTGTCGCACAGTTTTTGTCAATGTGTTGTATGTTTTGCTTTTATTATTGTATGACATATTATTATAACAGTAATTTCAATGCACACATCAGGTATGTGTGTGCCACATACAGATATGTACCTGTGACCTTTAATAGGGGGGTGTGTATGTATGCAAGTCTCTCTGAAAGGAATGGCCTTTTTGAAGACTGGGATAACACACTAAAAGATATACATTCCTCTTTGGAAAGACTGATGATGTCAGCACCCTATAAATACAGCAGGAGAAGGGAAATTATTCAGTAATGCAAACAGCGTGTTGTGCTAATGCATCTCTCTCAAGTATCATAACCTAGTTAGATAGGGGATTGAATCCCACAAGTGCTGTGTGTTTGTCACACAGTGTTTGTCAATGTGTTGTGGAGGGGGCAGTGGGGTGTTTATGTATGCAATTCTCTGTGAAATTAATGGCCTTTTTGAAGACTGGGATAACACACTAAAAGATGTACATTCGTCTTTGGAAAGACTGATGATGTCAGCACCCTATAAATACAGCAGAAGGGAGCTCATCCAGTAATGCAAACAGCATGCTGCGCTAATGCATCTTTCTCAAGTATCATAACATAATTAGGTAGGAGTTTGAATCCTACAAATGCCATGTGTGTGTTTATAGCACAGGTTTTGTCAATGTGTTGTATGTTTTGCTTTTATTATTGTATGACATATTATTATAACAGTAATTTCAATGCACACATCAGGTATGTGTGTGCCACATACAGATATGTACCTGTGACCTTTAATAGGGGGGGGGTGTATGTATGCAATTCTCTGTGAAATTAATGGCCTTTTTGAAGACTGGGATAACACACTAAAGATGTACATTCCTCTTTGGAAAAACTGATGATGTCAGCACCCTATAAATACAGCAGGAGAAGAGCAACTATAAAGTAATGCGAATAGTGCGCTGCGCTAATGCATTTCTCTCAAGTATCATAACATAGTTGGGCACGGGTTTGAATCCTACAAATGTCATGTGTGTGTTTGTCATGCAGTTTTTGTCAATGTGTTGTGTGTTTTGCTATTATTATTGTATGACATATTATTATAACAGTAATTTCAATGCACACATCAGGTATGTGTGTGCCACATACAGATATGTACCTGTGACCTTTAATAGTTCCTATGTGTGAAGCCTGCCTCATATGAATACAGTTGTTAGCTTTGCCAGCATGTGCCGCAGCTTCCCAGACCTTAGGCCATACATGTAAGTTGGTGACAATGCAGGCTACTGCAGTGATCTGTCTCCTAGGCCAGCTATGTGACATACACCCATGAAAGCTTTGATAGATTAATGTGGGTGAGGGTTCAGGTCTGGAGTATATGTCAGCAAAGTCTGTGAGTGATGGACATCCAGTGTAGGTGTATGGCAACCGTTGCTGATATGCATACAGTCACCTTCTTGCTTAGGTGATACACCGAGAGACTGCAGAATATCTTTGGAAATGTGAATATCACAGGACAGACAAGATAACACTTGTCCACATGTACACACCATTACCCGTTCTACATGATGGGTGTTATCATCTACATGGTGCTGTTGGAATACAATGTTAAGTACATGCCGATGACAATGCTACAGTTGCGTTACAGCAATACAGCATGGCTTGGACAACAGGTATCTGCCTGTATAATACCCTTGTGGTAGTTAGGTGTGTCATGTGTAGAATGCATTGTAGGCCACTTTATGGATCGTGGATGGACATATCTGTTGTGTGTTGGCATGTACGTGAGACTGCTATATGCCAAAGAGTATTGTTCCCAGGGATGTGTGGGGCTCAGTAAGAATGGCTACTGGTATAGTGTAGTACTGCAGGGATATCACTGACACCGTGTTCCTACATCTGTGTATCAGTTGAGGAGACACCATGTAATGACCACTGAATGTCAGGCTATGTAGGCTGTGTATACTACCAGAATGCAGACCATTGACATTTGGAAACTGTATCAACCACAGCATACTGCCAAACCTGTCATGTTCCATGCTAACCGTGTTCACAAATGTACACCTGCAACTTTGTGCTGCAAACATCACACATGTACTGTCCACACCCCAACACATGCAGGCACAGGTACACACAACAGCTATGTGGCACATGTGCAGACAGTACACTTTGGGAATTAACACTGGTGTATACAAAACTACAATGAGAATCATAGTGTTAATGCATCATGCATTCTGGGATATACCCACAACTATATCATTACACTGTACTGTTAACAACATGATAATATTACTACAGTGCTATGTAATCACCCTGTGCATCAGCACCATGCTATCCTGTTCTTGCATCAATGTTACAGATGGCAGGAGGTGGCACAGTTTCATCATATGCACAGGGTGTGTACTTGGTTTGCCAGAGTCTGCCATTCACACATCCAATCGACATGTATGTGTGTGTGTGTTAGTGAGGGACAACAGTACAACATGGGGTAATGTTGATGAGATGTGTGTGTATGCGTTAGCCCTAGGTGTTAGTATTATGTGTGTGTGTGTATGCATGCACACAGTTCCACCACGTGGCTGCCATATACGGGTGTTTGTGGATAGCACCACTCTCCTTACTGTGAAAGGACAAACCAAAACAAAACAAAACAGACCAGCAGATAGACTCCAAGGAGGCCAAACCAAGTAGACACAAGATCACACCACGAATTTACCTAGGTTTCGTCTTTAATCAGACTTCTTCAGAATACAAATGATAAAAAACACTCCCTTTTTATATATATGCAACACATGACAGTGACATCATCAAGTAATTAATGCTGTAAAAATTCCTTTCAAAATAAAAGGAATACTTGTAAAATTAGTTATTATAGACCCTAACAAATAACAATTGTCATAAAATGTATACTTAAAAACAAGGTCAACAATAATAAATATATACATACATTACTGTATGACCACATCCCTATTCCCTAATAAAAACCTATCCCAGAATATTCTTTAATTTCAAAATAGGCATAATACTAATACAGTCATTAATGCCTGGAAACACCAGAGCATTCAATTTCAGTTGCCATTTCATTTCACAAATGTCTAAGTGTACTTCAAGCATTCTACCCTGGGTGCCAACTAATATTTGCTGTATGACACTAAATTTAAATGAATGACCCATATTACATTCAATGTGCCTATATAAAGCATTGGTCTTTTTCCTTAATTTTACAGCATTAATTACTTGATGATGTCACTGTCATGTGTTGCATATATAAAAAGGGAGTGTTTTTTATCATTTTTATTCTGAAGAAGTCTGATTAAAGATGAAACCTAGGTAAATTCGTGGTGTGATCTTGTGTCTACTTGGTTTGGCCTCCTTGGAGTCTATCTGCTGGTCTGTTTTGTTTTGTTTTTGTTTGTGGACAGCCAGAGACCGTACCTGCCAGGTCATACAGATCACTGTCTCTGGCCACGCACACGGTACCTGTGCCTGGCAGGGGTGCTACGGACAGTATCGGGCACTAAGCCAGACTAGATACTGTCATCAGAGGCAGTAGGTTGTTGACTGGACACATGTCCCTGCTGGGACTGTCCAGAGCCATGTGCACGTGGTCTTTTAGGACGGTCTAATGACAGCACAGACCTAGCATTGCTGTGGCTGGTACTGGCACTAAGGGAGTGGCTGCGGGTTTGTTGGCATCTGCAACGACTGCCAGCTGATGATGTTGCTGGCCTACGTCCATGTTGATGCCTCAACCGTCCTGCATTGTCCTGCTCTTAAACATGTAGTCGTGGAAGAGATCTAATGTGTCCCCCCAACGTCTATCAATGACCTCGCTGATATTACGAATGGCAGCCGCAATGTCACGCATAGTGTCATTCATAGTGGTGCGATGTGCTCTAAGCTCCCTCAGACCCTGTCTGGTGTACCGTTCCATACATGCCTGTGCCTGCATTACAGCCTGGAACATAGCTGAGGTTCAAAGACCTCTGTGGGCATGTCTGTCAGGGGCAGTATGACCACAGATGCTCCCACGAGAACCCCTGGACATCTGCCTGTGTGGTACCATGTCAGGAATCTGGCCATGGCTGCTGTGAGGGGATGCATGTGCCAATGATACCACACTACCCTGGTCAATGCCCAATGTATGCTGTCCCTCAGCTAAGGACATTGGTGACAATGGATGTATCGGCAGGATGACTGTGCACATTGATGGGGTTGACTGCTGTGTATTGTCGATTGGCTGACCAATGACAGACCCTGTCACACCTCCCTGTGCCATTACACATGTATCATCATTATCACTATCCCCAGCAGTGGCTTCAGGTTGCCTGCTGCACTCCACCAGAGCAACATCAGAACCTGTGAGAGGAAGATAGGAAACACAGTTTACAAATGTGTACACGATGTTAGCACACAGGCACACAGCTGCACAGGCACACAGGCACACAAGCACACAGGTACACAGGCACACTCCTCAGTACAGCAGATACAAACACAGACACACCTGCAATCCAACACATACACAATACTGTTTGAGGGTGGGTGACAGTATCACAAGGAAAAACATCACTGCACACGTGTCAGCATGCAGATTATGTGTTGCACAGGAATATGCAGTGCAAATGTAGACAGCCCTTGTTAATAACAGTATATGTGTACTTGATGCTTGTGTGTAGTTGTTCAGTGATTGGCTCCACCCTGGGACACAATGTGCACAAGGACAGAACAATGTTGTGCAAGTGTTACAAGCTGTGGGTGCATATATTTGCACACACACACACAGCACATGATGGTGCTATGCAATAACTTCTATGTGTACTTTTGTGGTCAGTGGAATTGGATGTGGTGTAGTAATGTGAGCCATGATCAACACGCTTCTTGTGGTCAGTCAACAATAATAATGTGTGCCAGACAGACAGCTAGCATGCTGTACCTGAAGTGCAGTAACATGACTACATCCACAATTACACAGCCACTTGTTACATGGGTGTGTAAGGTGTCCAATAGTGAGCATTGCCTAACATGAATGTATTATTTGTTCAAGACTGTTGCACAAAGACATGATAGGCCTCTACCCCTCAGGTATATTATGTGTGCTGCGTAGATGATAAGTGGGATACTGAAGGGTGGGCATACAGCAGGTGTCATAATTGGACATGTGTAGCAGGCTAAGGTGTAGTGTCTATGCCAAACATGTGTGTGTTGTGTACATGTGTATCAGGTATGCCTATCCAATGTCCAGTACTGTGTTGCCACACATGTGTGTCATGCTCTGTGTATTGCATGTGAGTGAGGCAGCTACTGAGAATAATGGGATATGCATAGTCTCACAGCAAACATGCACAGCATGCATTATGCATAGGTGTGTTACATGTGCACACACTACACCTCCATATGAGATGCACATATCATTAGCAATAGTATTGTTATTAAACACTCACTAGCATGGATTGGCTGCCTTGCTGTCACTCCAGAGGGACCTGCAAAAATATGAGAGTGATTGCCAGTGGCCACAACTGTGCCATTGATACTGTGAGTATAATAAAGTACAGTAGTACAACAGTTGGCTTTCACAGGTATACAGATTATACTCAGAATATCAATCTTGCAGAAGACTCGGCAGGTTAACAGCTACACACACAGTACACATCTCACACACGCATAAACTACCAGTACAGAGAACAGTCAACTACAGATATGGCATGTTACCTGCACACTCCATTTCAACATGCTGGGTGGCTCCGGCCTCCATGATGACACATGTTTGTGGATGTTGTTGTTGTTGGCCTGGAGCCACAACACTTAGGAGGTGCTCCCCCACACTGGTGGGAGGGGGTGGATAGGTACCCCACCACCTGTGGCAAGCTGTTGTCTGTCGATATCAGACGCACGCTGCCGGACATGTCTAATTAAATAACTGCAGTGATGGCGTACCTGCTCATATATCTGGTTATGCATGCCTATGTCATTTATCCGACAGACAAGATCTTGCCACAATGCAGCCCTGTCATGCTGGTTCTGGCTTGTCCTGGAAAACAGCACAGAGAAATTCTGCACCAGGCTCTGGTGGATCTTCTGATCCTCTGCTGCTGTATAAGGTGGGTTACACTGATGCACCATCACCCTGGAAGGAAAAGAAAAACATGTGAGCAAGTTATGTGGCACACTTAATATTCTAATGTACTGATATCACTTAACTGCCATATATAGCATCTGTCTGTCTATCAGGGGATGCACATGTTCAATACCACATATCAGTGCTTAGCCCACAACTGTCTGACAGTGCCTGCCACACTCCATACAACAAACTGGTATACACCAGCTCTTGGCACACTGTTTGGGATACAATGCATAACCTCACATTGGGGGTATGTATCAAGCTAATGGATGAAGAATATTGTCATCCCATGCAATGAATGCAATGCACATTTACAGTTTCAATGGTAATCCACCCTAGTCTTTGATGCCATACCCTAACCTGACATATGTGCACAGTTGTTAATATAACCAGCATACTGCTGTCACAGAGTATACATGCTGCCAGGTACACACACACACATACCCTGTAACACACATGTGATTTCAGCCATGGTGCAGGCATCATTACACACACATTACACATACATACAACACACAAATGTATGACGACACAGATGAGCATTAACTGTGTACCTTATAGTACTGTGTGCCCCTACTTACAGATACCTATGCATGAGGTATGTAATCTATGCAGAGTGCAGGAAACATGCCAGACAGTGTTACCAGGGAATGCGAACATACACCATACTGTAGTGTTTAGGCCTACAACTTCAGGTAGTACAACAGTTCATATGTGAGCTGGATTCAACAGCAGTACCACTTACTGAGCATACATGTATTGCTTCGGCCTACAATGGGATACTGCAGTCGTACACAGGGAACTACGGCACAACATATGCCAATCTACTATGTTTGCATCCCGAAAACTGACACATCTTTCTCTGCCCTCACACCTAGGACACAAGCTACCATGACAGACACAAACTCCTGCTAAGCTATCACACCTTTACAGACCTTGCACACAGTCAGTGTCACACTCATTCAACCTCACATAGCTGGTATTGCACTGAGTACATGTGTGTGTGCATTGTGTCATAGGTAGGTACTATGCTATTGGCCCTGGGCCTAGGGCAGCCTAGCCATATGCTACTCTGCCCTTTGAGACACATGTAATGTGATTTTACTTGCTCCTGTGAAATGGTTACACAGAGGTGACTCACAGGGCATATTACCTATCTCCATAACATTCATCAGGGGTATGTATGACATCTACTAATAAGGAGCCTTGTTTGTTAATGCTGGGTGGTTTAGTCCAGGGTATGGAATATTTGTGTATAGGAACCTGTACCTCCATCATTTGCTGTTTAGTGCAGTGACAAGGATTAGGGCCCTAGGTCATGTAGGCTGGACAGATTGTGAGGTGTTGCCATGGTGGTTGGCCAACTGGTAAGGGTGTGACATAACTCTGTATGTCCAGCAGTGGTAACCTCTGTGTAGGAAGTATGAAAGGCACTCTAGCTGTGGTTTTGTGAGTCAGTCTGCATAGGGAATGTGTTTGAGTAATTTGGGCATTACCAGACTTTGTTAGGTATGTCTGTGGCCTTTCCACTTGCTGTAGTTCTCGTGGGAGGTACATACTGCATAGGACATTGTGAGGTTTAGAGGGGTACACTGACTTACATTTCCCTAGCTGACACACCTTTTGTGATGACACGTACCATGTACAGGGATTACAAGACTAGTGTGCCACTGTGGATATCAAAGGGGAGGCTATTGTACACCTGTGTCCCATGTTCCCTTCTGACACCTCCAGTGGTAGGCAGGCAACCACCTATGTGATAGTTAGTGGGTAACGCGTTTTGGAATGGGGTATGGAACTGCAGTATCAACACTGGTGTTCAGTCCATACCTTGGTCACCAGGCACCTGTTGCAATACATCTGCCCACATGTCCCCCTCTCTCACTCTCTCTCTCTCTCGATATATATATATATATATATATATATATATATATATATATATATATATATATATACACACACATATAGATATAAATATATATATATATATATATATATATATATATATATATATATATAAAATATATATATATGTATATAGATATCAATATATACATATCCATATATATATATATATATATATATATATATATATATATATATATATATATATATATATATATATATATATATATATATATATATATATATATATATATATATATATATATATATATATATATATATATATATATATATACATATCTACAGACATTCATATCTATCTGTATATGTGTATGTATCTATTATATCTATATGTATATACATATTCTATCTATCTATCTATCTATCTATCTATCTATCTATCTATCTATCTATCTCTATCTATCTATACATACCTCTCTATCTATGTACACACACATATATATATATATATGTAGATATATAGATATGTATATATATATATATATATATATATATATATATATATATATATATATACATACATATACATATATATATATATATATATATATATATATATATATATATATATATACACGCACACACTTCTAAACATCCATTGCTGTATATATTGTATATATACATGCACATCTAGGCACATAGACTGGCCACCTTTCATGGTGGGAATATCACTTCTGAAACAGTTGTGAGACATACCATCATGTAATGATATTGCACAGTGTTATGCAGAATGCATTATGCTGTCCTCAGGCCGTATAGCTGTAGCAGGCCTCACTGGCTCAGTCCCACAGACGTTCACCACCACATGACATATACCTGCACTGCATGCTGTTTTCAATGCCACACACTACAACCTACATTGATATGTGCACATAGCAACCTTCAACTACATATGTATGTCCAGCCTTCACTAACAGTTGCAGTATGTCCCTTGCCCTATGCACATCTGCATATACATATAGATAGAGACTGCTAACACATATGGAGGGTTCACAGTATGTAAATTACCTTTCAGATACATCATTCAGATGCCAGCAGATACATATCTGTTACATATATTACCTTTGTATTTCTCACCTCTGTCATTTGTACCTGTTGATGTGTTGTATTTCTGTATTTTGTGGATTGGTGTCTCTGACAGCTTTTTTTCTTTTGGCTTGCCTGGCTGGCTTGCTTGCTTTTTTTTTGGTCTCTGTCTCTGTCTCTCTCTCCCTCCAGTTGCTGCAATGATATTATTGCATGTGTGGACTGGCAGTACAGGCTGCTTTTGTAGGTATCTGCACATGTGCATGTGATGGCCTCTGCACCAGTTGGTGGCCAGCATTTAGTAATTGCATGCAGCCTGCTGTGTTGTAATTGCAGTTCTCACTGTGATTTCAGTACACTGCTATAAAATGATAGGTTAGGTATATATTTGACCAGCCTCAGGGAAAGGTACATATCAGTGGGGTACAGCCGTGATATATTTCAGATATTCTGCAGTTGTGACTGTGGGGTATTTTGAGCATATGTATTACTACACCATTTCTGCCATGCAAGTAGTGTCTACTATAACTTATTGACAGTTACCATTACGTGGGATTCCCCACCTTTCTGCCTACTGTTAATGCATTTCACAGGGAGTCAGTGGAGCACAGGTAACATTTGTTTGCAAATTAGGGACATCCCTGTAAATCAGTCACAGTTGGGAGGTCTGGCCTCTTACCTATTCAAATATGGCGGTGTTTATCCTGCTCTGGTACTGTGTGGGGTTTGTAAGGTGCTACTGTAACATTATTACCTACTAGCATGGCTGTTTCTCTTATCACACTCATGTAATGCAATTCCACAAGAATTGCCAGTAAAGATACACAGAACAAGCTTTGTGTAATGGCCTTCCTATTTTCCCTTTACATTCACTCGTTGTATTTCATGATCTATTTCTTTCAGCACCAGGCTCTTGTATATCTGCTGTAGCTCAGTGGTAATTCATGTAGTCTAGTGTTTCCAAGGTCTAGGGTTTGAGACTGACAGGGGTATTTTATTTTGCTGATGAGCAGACTATAGGTCTTGTCATACAGAGTGACTAAGGCACTTTTATGCAGTTGTAAGCAGGTTTGCGCAAGTTTGGGCGACACTTAGCTACACTTATCTACACTTAGCTAAGCGCACACTAGTGCACACCTGCTGACTACTGCTTAAAAGTGCTTACTCCTGCTAACACCCGAGCTAATTTCTTTTAAAGAAAAGAAAATGGGGAAATAGGACAGTGGTGAAAAAGGGGGCAAAAAGAGGGTAGGACAGTAGGAAAACAAGCTTGAGATGTGCAGGAAGGATGTAGGGAAGGCCCATAGTTGCCCACTTCTTTACCAGCAACAGCTGTGCATATGTTAGAAATTCAGAGTGAGATTTCACACCTTCCTCCCCTGAGAGAGTTGTGAGGACAACTAAATATGTTGTACAGCCAATTGTAATTATCAGTTTACATGTCCAGCAGACATGTATGCGAAATGGGCAGCTATGTATGGGGCGTAATTTTTTTGTGGGAACAGAGTGCCCTTTTTTTTATTTTATTTTCAGGTGAGAGTGGAATGTGAGGTACAGGAAGTAGGTATATTTGGGGAGGTAGGTTGGGGAGATTAACAGACAAGACAAACAAGATGCATACATGGGCAGAGTATGACACATGTAGGGGGTAAACACAATTGACGGGGATGGATGTTTGGATATCGCAAGCCCATGAGCCCACAGATGGCAATGGTGGAACTGAGATCCCCACCCATGGGCAGTTACCACTGTGCCTTCACAGCCCAGGCCAGGGCTGTGCTGGGGGCTGGATAGGACAGGCAGGCACACCCGTGAGTTGCACCACTCTTGCCTCAAGCTGGCATAGGGGATCAGTCACGGAATGCCTGATCTCACTACGCACCACAGACCGGACCCTATGGAGGGTGAGTGGAGGCTCTCCTCTGGCCACACTTGCAGAGGGGGGACGAGCCTCATCCCCTGCAGTGCTTCCACCCAAAGGTGGCACAGGGCCACCGGAGGAGGAGTTCCTGGCCTGGGCACTGGTGCCAGGTGCACTCGCCAGATGAGGTGGGAGAAGTGTGTCCACTGGAACCTGCCTTCCCTGTTGTCCTATGTTTAGCAGTATTATATGGCATTTTGGGTTAGTAACAAACAACACCATTCAACATAAGTTGTAACAGCATGCATCAGTATTCCCATTAACCAATCACACATGAATTCCGAACATTGAGCAGAAAGCATAACACATGCATATTTAGAACAACAGTGGACATTCCAACAGCATGCAGGGTTCATTGATGGCAACAGGCCATCAGGTTTGGATATGTGAACAGGGCACATGCATCAATGTACATGCAGATATGTATAAACCAACAGGACAAATGTCCATGGGAATTATTTGTGAATACACATACCCAGTTTGGTGTGGAATGGCATCATTTGTGAGAATAGGGTAGGGTGGAGAAATATTACATTAACAACTTAAACTACCTATACATATACTGTACATTCCTAGTAGATGCAGATATATATCCCCTACATGTATTAGTACAGTTTCCTGTATGTAACCTTAGAAATGTTGGTGATGGGGATGTTACTGCTACATTAATATACATTCCATTTTTATTCATATATGTTCATATCTGGCTGTATTCAGGTAAAGCATCCTGCTACATTTAATTTATATGGGTCTAGACAACTGTGGATGTTCAGCATTTCATACAATCATACTATCTCCATAATGCAAGGGTACAGCAACATATCCACATTGTGGGATGGACACAGTCCAGGTTCTGTGCTTTATTAAAGACATTTCACTCTTTGGTTGTGGCTGTCTCATTCATTTCATTATGTAGTGAATGCAGTATAACTTTATTCCAGACTTATTACAGCTTTCTTGGTAGCTTCAAACTGTCTTTCTCACACTCTCTCACTTATTTTATATTTACATTTCAGGATGGTACTCAATTCTAGGCTTTATTAACATTTATTACTGGGTTACAACAATCCTTTCCAGCTGACTCACTTATTTCATATGGCAGAATTTACAAGGATGTATTCGACACTTGTCTATCCTTTGTTGATTGATTACAACACTCATTTTCAGGCTGAAGCAGTTATCTGATATTACAATACAGGTGGAAACTCTATTTGAGACTTGTTTAATCTTTATTACTGGATTGCAATGCTCTTTTCCAGGCTGCATCACTTATCTAATCTTACAATACTAGCAGAATCTTTCTTCTAGGCTTGTTTGACCTTTATTACTGGGTTACAACACTGAATTCTTTTACAGGCTGTCTCACTTCTATTCTATAACAATACCAGCAGAATAATTACTAACCTGCCTGGTGGCGCACCCTTGCCAGCCTATCAGCATAGGCTTGCCGATTCGTGGAACGAACACCTGCAGCTGTAATATAAATGTAGGAATATTGGAACATACCTATCCATACTATAGTGTAGGATAGTATTTCTTACATACTTAATTATTTATTTATTTTGTATTTTACATTTGTTGACCAGGCTAGTCCAGCTGGATATATGTCCATTTTCAGTGGAGGCCCGGGGAGAAAAGCTCCACAAATTACAACAACATAAAAGGTCAAGACAAAGACAATAACAGTATAATTTGGTACATAAGTTTTAACAATTATAGTACAAGCCTAAGATTATATATTTTATATTTCAGTAGGAAAAAGGAAACATTTATCTAAGAATAGATGAATAAGACTAATACATTTGTATTAGAAATGGTGTAGTACAAATCTTTATAACATATTACAAAATTAGATGCACCTAGTAATTTATGATAAGAGCTACTAAGGTCTCACAAAAACCTAAGAAATAAAAACACTAGAGATCAATAGATAGAGTATAGAAGAACAGCAAACAAGGATGGATTTCTAGTGTTATTTAACACATAGGTTGTGATACTATATGAAGGTGTTTGATCATTCCAGAGTATATACTTATTTACATGAGAAAAAATCCTAAGGAAGGTTAAGCTCACTAAAAATTAGTGAGACAACACAAGATCATGATAGGCTAGGAATTGTGGGAGTCTAGTTAATAGTTAGGTACTTAGTCTGGGTTAACACAGGGCATAGCCAGTGTGATTTGAGGTAGGGTTTAAGCTTGCTTTTAAATAAGCTGACAGAGGATATTGAGGTTAGCTGGCTTGGGAGGATGTTCCAGGCTTTACCTACTGTATTGGAGAACAAGGTGTCACCAGCTAAGTTGTTGGATTTTGATATTTGTACAAGTAGGTTATTAGCTGAGCGTAAGGTCTTGAGGTTATTATAGGGGATGACTAGGGATGTAAGTATGGGTGTATTTTGAGGTAAATACAGGATCTTATGGGCTACTATTAATTGATTGAAAAGTATTAAATTTGGCAGCTCTAACCATCCTAACTGATTCAGATTGATACAGTGATGAGTTCTATAGGAGGACCCAGCTGCAAATCTGGCAATATTGTTGTAGGAGGATGTAAGTTTACTCAGATTACTTCTACATATTTTGGTATAGATAGGGGAGGCATAGAGCAAGGTAGAGATGAGGTGGGTATGAGCAATAGTAACCCTGGCTGGAGGTGTAAGAAAGAGTTTTATTCTATAGAGGGAACCTAGTTTCTTGTTTACTATTTTTATGGTGTTATTAATGTGAGGTTCAAAGGACAAGTTGTTATCTATTAGTACCCTGAGTAGTTTGGTGGTTGGTTCCGGAGATATTATAGTTCCATCATTTGAAGTAATAGTAAAGTTAAGTGGGGAGGTTCTGTGGGTGGGGGTAAATAGTAGCATTTTTGTTTTTTTGGGGTTAAGGATAAGACGTCTTTGTAGGAGCCAGTTTTCAACTGTACTAAAGGTCATTTGGGTTAGTGACTGAAGTTCTGATTGAGAAGCAGCAGCGCATATGAGTGTGGAGTCGTCAGCATATTGGATACAGTCAGCTTGAGGAATTACAGAATGAAGGTCATTTGTAAAGATGAAGAAGAGTAATGGGCCTAATATAGATCCTTGTGGGACCCCTAGAGTGACTGGGACGTGGGAAGATAAAGTATTTTCCCATAGTACAGCCTGTTGCCTGTTATGTAGGTATGATTGGAACCACTGTATAGTATGGTTGTCCAATGACAGATTTTTGAGTGTGTCTATAAGGAGGTGGTGATTCACCATGTCAAATGCTTTGGACAGATCAATAAAAACAGCTGAGGATAGAGTATCAATATTACGATTGCTGTTAATATGGTTAGTGAAGGATAAGAGAGCAGAGGTGGTGCTAGGAAATGGTCTAAAGCCATGTTGACAGGGTGCTAATAAATTGTGATCAAGTAGGTAGTTTAACAGTTGTATGTGTATACATTTCTCCATTACTTTTGCCAAAGGAAATAGAATAGCTATGGGCCTATAACTGGACAACTCTTTGGAGTTACCGCCCTTATGCAGGGGAATTATGTGAGAGACTTTCCAGATTAGGGGAATAGATCCTTCAGAAATAGTTCTGTTAAAGAGGATGGATATGGGGTAGGCTATGACTTTAGCAGCTTTTTGCAGGTATTCTGCAGCTAATTTATCAGCAGAGAGAGTAGTGGGTTTAAGTTTCTGTATGAGGTTACAGATAAGTGAAGTGGGCACTGGCTGAAAATGAAATTGATGAGAATTATTGGTAAATGTTGTGGCAAAGCCTGGGATGCTAGGGGATACCTGGTTGGCTAGGGATTGTATGGTTTCAGTGAAAAAAGTATTAAATGAGTCAGCTATTTGGATGGGATTGTTGTGATCAGAGCCAGAGGGAGAGGGAGCACTTGAGCATCCAGGGTGTAGGAGGTTATTGATACCTCGCCAGAATTTTTGGGGATTATTTTGGTTGGTTTGTTGTAGTTGGTAGTAGTAGTTTCTTTTATCGGCTAATATGGCTTTTTTTGTTTCATTTCTTAGCTGTCTGAATTGCAGGTGGTCTGAGGAGCTTTTTGTTGAGCACCATTTGGCCCATTGTTTATTTCTTTGGAGGATTTTTTGTTTGGTCGTTTTGGTGAGCCATGGTGCCGGTTTGGTTCTAATTCTAACTTTGCGTAATGGGGCATGGCTGTCTAAAATGGTTAGAAATTAGAGTTAAAGTATTTCATGGCATTATCTATTGGGAGGTATTTCGGGGGTGACCAGTCACAGGTGACTAGTTCAGCTTGAAACTGAGCAGGGTTAAAATTTTTGGTAGCGCGAATAGTTCTACAGATGGCAGAGTTTAGGATGACAGTTTTTGTTCTGATTAAATAGGTAAGCAAGTGATCACCTATGTCCTCAGGGAGAGTGCCTGTTTTATAGTTTAGTTGGGGGGTATTAGTGAGTATCCAGTCAAGGGTACTAGTTTTGTTGTTAGTTTTATTGGTGCGGGTTGGGGATGTTATAGTTTGGGTAAAACCATATAAGTTGATATGAGTAAGTTCCAGTTAATGTTAAAATCTCCAAGTATAATGGTTTCTTGGGGGTAGTTACTTGAGATCCAGCTGAGGATAGCCTCTAATGTGTTGATGTTATTGCCTGGGGGAAGATAGACACATGATAGATATATGGCTTTGCTTTTGTTAAGCTGAACCTTAGTTAGAAGAATTTCTGCATTGTTGCAAAGTGGAGGTTTGGAGTCTAACAAGGTAACTTGTAATCCATTCTTATAAAGTATGGCTACGCCTCCTCCTACATGGATACTTACTCAGTAGTGGGGCGTTGGGCGTTTGACGGGCCTCCTGGATCCATCGGTTCAGTTGGTCCTCCTTTCGTCGCTTCAGGTCCGCATGGTGGTGACGGACCTGTTCACCAGTCATTGGAATGCCTGTGGCACTGGTGAGATCATGTGCTAACTGGTTCCATGCCTCTGCCTTGTACGCTCCCCATTGAACCTGGCCCTGCATGAGTTGGCCTTTATGATGGTAGACTAGGAGCCAAACCATATATTTTGACTCCTCAATGCCCCACCTTTGTGCTCAAAAGCGATTTCCCTCTCCTGCACCTACCATCCTGACTGCAAATGGGTACCACAATCAGTTATGGTGTGTATTCCCGCCTATGGGGCTTATATATGCCGGTTTTCCCGCACTTATCTGTGATTGGCCATTTTCAATATTTCTCTTACAGCAAACCTGCTTTGTCATGATTATATTTTCATTCATTCCTATATGTATGGTAATACTGTATTTCTAAGCGCAACTGTCATGGCTTAGTGGTTCAGTACTTCAAATATGGTGCACAGTGTCCCGGGTTCGATCCTTGTCATTGCTTTTTTATTTTACTACTGTCTAGACAGGCTAGGAGGTGTGTTTGTGTAAAGGCGACTTTGCTACAGCTTGCCCAATGTTGCCCGACGGTAAGCTGGTTGGCACGCTACACAGCTCCGTGCAAACGGCTTACGCTGGGTAACACTTTATTTAGCTTTAAGCACTCATATTAAGCTGGGTAAAGTGCTGCCCAGCTATGGGCACTCATATTAAGCTTGTTAAAGCACTGCTCAGCTATGGTCACTCATATTAAGCTTGTTAAAATGTTGCTCAGCTACGGGCACTCATATTAAGCTTGTTAAAGCGCTGCTCAGCTACGGGCACTCATATTTAGCTTGTTAAAGCGTTGCTAGGCTATGGGCAATTATGATCCTTTTTTTATATATTACATCGGTTTTGTTCACAATTACATGGGCTATTTCATTACATTTTACTTAAATTATAGTTATATATGTCAGGGGATTGTTTCATACTTATTTAAATAAAAATGGAGAATGATATTGTGGGTGCTCGGACCGTGACTACGTTCTCTTTGGCGTTCTCTACGCTATTGCTACTTGGCTTAATTTGCATATGTAGATCTTATATACTTTTCAATGTCTGCTAACTGTGGCTGAGCGAAGGGCATACCCGCACAAATGAGCGCAAATGCAGGCAAACATTTTGGAAATTATAAAAAAAAAAGGAGACTGCTATTTTTAAATTTTACACATTTTCAGTAGGGTTTAGTCTGTGTGGATGTGTGGTGTTGTGTTCCTTGACATTTCAGCGGGCTCACTCGTAGGTGTTTACTTTCAGGACACTGACTCTTCTGGGGGCGTTTCCCTTTGCTGTACTCGGCAATTGGACACGCCCCCTACTTTCCTACATGGACCGTGTTAGAATAGGGTATGATTCAGCATGCCCTCATGAGTATGCATGGCATGCTGATGTCATACCGTTCCACTGCAGCCTCCGAGTAAGACATATTAAGTCTTACACGGAGTTTTTGTGAATCCGGCCCATGGTTTTAAACTTAATGCAACAAAATGCATTATCATCCCCTTCAGCAAGGGTGGTGTTCCTGCAAACTACCATATCAATAGCAATACTCTAACCACACAGTCAGTGATGAAAGATCTGGGCACACAGGTCGACAATAACCTTAACTTCGATCACCATGTCTCCACAGTGGTAAAAAGGGAATTATATATTGCTCATCTCATAAGTAAGGGCATTGCCTCTAGAAAAAAAAAATGAGAGTATAACCCTCCTATACTCTTCCCTCATCAGGCCAATAATAAAGTACAATGCTCCATTTGTTATGTTCCTTTCCAAACACCTGCAGCAATTGGAAAAAACACAAAGGTTCCTTACAAAGAAAATTCAGGGTCTTCAAGATCTATCTTATGTGGACAGACCAAAATCATTGTCACTTTACTCTGTGTTGTACAGACTGCTCAGAGGCGACCAGCGCCTTGCATATAGAGCAGTCTCTGACCCAACTTTAATGGAAATGCTGCACATTCACAAGTTAAATGGCACACAGGTCACTCTCCCAGAGGACCTCAATCTGGCATGTCACATCAATAGAACTTGCTGGACAGACAGATTTGTCTCACAGAGGTTTCTCACCTTTGGAACAAGCTTCCTATTCATGTTAAACAAAGCCCCTCTTTGGCCCAAGTGTAATTTGGATGACTGGATGGGTAACCGGAAATTCACCCAAGGGGTTCCACCTGTGTCCCTCTTGGACAGGGACAATAGGTGCTGATTTTAGTGTCTGCTTGAACCAGACACACTTAGGAACAAGGGCTGAACTTGGCTAGACTTGTAAATGCCCTGGGGCCATTAGCATAGTAATCTCCTATGATCCTATGGTCCTATAACCAATAACTTAGGTTCGGTGATGGTTAGCTTATTTCATTAGCACAAGTCTCAAATTTCTCTGATTTTGCCTTGTATATTTTCCCTGCCCCTCATAAAAATATTTGGTTTTCCTAGTAAACCACTGAGGATTATTGTCAATCAATATACTAGACATTGGAGTGTCATACATTCTACTGTCCTAAAATGTGAATTAGAGTAATACTTAAAACATGTACCTGGTTTTGAGCCATTGTTCTGTTATTTTTGTCTCTGTCCAGAATTCTTGAGAAAAAAAGTTAAGAAATATTCTCATTGGCTATGTTCTTTATTAAAGGATTCTGATTACAGATGAATTTTACACAAATGTTGTTAATGCCAGGATTATTCAGCTGCTTAGTTTCTTTCCTTTCCTGTCATGGATTATGCAGTGTTGCTATGAATAATAATTCAATCTTGATGGAAAGATAAGGGTAACATAACCCCATGGGGTAAGCAGGTTGGTGAGTAAGACTGGGACCCACTAGGTAGTGGCTAGACTAGTTGCATGTGCAGTAAAGGCTTGGTGCCTGTAATCACTGTCTGAAATGCAGAAACAGATGCCTTTGTTTTAAAGATGATCTTAATAACCATTTGGTCCTGAACCCAACCAAATCTAAAATCATGCTGTTCACCTCCAACAAATCAACCCAATTGGACAAATCCATGTTCAACATTTATTCTCAAAGTAAAGCACAAATAGGAATTGTGAGCCACACAAAGCGTTTAGGTCTGTCTATAGATGAACATCTAAAATTTGATATCCACCTGCAACAAAACATTAAAAAAACTCATCAGAAACTTGGTATGCTCTACAGGCACCACCAATACCTCAGCACCTCCACCAGACAAACCCTTGCCTCCACCTTCCTACTCCCTTCTGTAATGTGTGGCACCCCCATAATTACCAACCTTCAAGCCACCCTAAAGGCCAAACTTGAAACTTGGTATAATAAGATCACAAAATTTGCAACAAATTCCAGAAATTGCACCCATCACTGTATCTCTCTTCTCTCTCTAAAATGGCTAGAACTTTCTAACTACCTCATCTACCTACAAATTACTACTGCTCACAAACTTATCTTCAAACCCTCTGATTGCCCCATCCTAAGTTCTATCTTCTCCTTCTACTTCCCCAACCGGTCCCTTGGATCTGTGAACCAGCAACTACTTCTAGTACACAAGCCAAACTAGCTTTCATGCCAGGTTCTCTTCTCTTACTCCATAGCCAAAACTTGGAATGCTCTTCCACTAGCTTTCAGCACTATACAAAATCCTGTTAACTTCAAATTCTGTCATCACACATACCTTTCCTCCTTCTGGAACTGCTCTTGCATTCAGCCTCCTTGAGAACCTTCTTCACTCAAAGGCGATACAAACTAGTAAAAACACAAAGGCGAAGCAGCAGGAACAATCACAGGGAACAAACAAAACCAAGTTTTATTAGCGCTTTTGGAAAGAGTATTATCTTTCCTTCTTCAGACAATCTGCCTTCGTTAAAACCAGATATATATAAACTTTTCAAATGGTTAATTGCTTAATTGGCATAGATGCCACTAACATTTAAAGCAACAGCAAAACTCTATTAAAATGCCCTCAAAAGCAAATAATGTATAACAGCACTAAAAACATCAAAATGCCATTAACATATTTAACTAAAACCCGCATTAAGAATCATATTGAACTTTTGCTCACATATTTATCTTATTTCCACTAAAAATAACATTTATAAGGCCATAACAAGATATAAAAAAATAGAAAGTTAAATGAAAACTAATAATAATAATAATAACAACAATAACACGTACCACTCAAAGTTGAAAGTAAAAGTAATAAAAATTATCTTCTCAAAGCCAAGTGCTTGAGAACACAAGCAATAGAAACATACTCATTAAGTCCAGGGTAAAGATACGCGGCATTTCTTATCTGCCAAAATAGTTCCTCCTTTTCCAACTGTACTTGCCAAGGACCTGCTCTAAGGTCATTGTTAATGTGTTTTAAGATAGTAAACTTGAAATTGTGGTCTGTATATTTTAAAATGTGGCGTGCCAAGGCATTAGTGGGCTCTTTCTTACCAATAGCATAGTTGTGTTTGTAAATGCGCTGCTTTAACTTTCTTTCGGTTTTACCTATATAGAAAGCAGCACATTTTTTACAATTCGCAGAATAGACTACACATCTAGTCTCACAACTGTATTTTCCCCTTATAGTATAGGTTTTATCCTTAATTGTCATCATCGAATTGGGTCCAGAGTTAATTCAGCTCAAATTATTAATAATAACAGTAACGGAGGTTCCCCTGCGGTTTTGGATATTCCGGCAGGGCAAAGGAGTAATGTACAACAGTGTGGTTTTTCAATGCAAGTAAATGAGTCACAGAATTTAGATGGTGCTTCGGTACCATCGATTACCAACTTCCTTAACAACAATAATTATTTTAATTTCGGGTCCGCTGAAAGTGTTAACCAACAACACGAGGAGACTGTAACTAACATTACTAGTCTGATAAATAACTTTGATCACAAACTATATAAATGTAAAAAGTTGCAACTTGAAATTGCATATCTTGAAGAATGCCTGGATAAGAAGCTCATACCTAAGGGCTTACAGCAATGGCGATTCCCGGTGGGTCTAATAAAGGGCTCAGATTTTCACCATGAGCTTCTCTTATTATTTGACAAACAGGGGTTTGAGTTTATTAACATGTTAATTGCACATTATAAGCGTCAAGTCGAGGATTTAAAGCACGAACTGGAGCTCTTAGAGCTTACTATTAAAAGTGATCATGACTTTGTGCATTACAAATATGATTATGCTCGTATCTTCACCAGTATAGATGCAACTATGGTTAAGATACTTAATAATAAGAAAAAGATCACCAGGGACATACATCAATATGCTACTAATAGAGCTTATCCTCGACCACCTCCTATAATGCAATTAACGACTGTGTCTAGTACCTCGCCTATAGGTAATGACTTTGTACATGATAATGTTTCTGTACAAAATGAGCCAGTCAGGTTTCAAAACACTGATGTTGAAATACAAGTTAACAACACACAGCCCATACGTCGCAGTGAGAGACTTACTAACAATAGCAATAGTGCCAATCACAACAATATTAATAGTAGTGTACAACAGAATAATACTGGTAATATTACATCTAATCCAAATAACCAGCAGGGTTTTCCCAAAAGTCAGAATGGTCAACAAAGGAATTTGAGATCAACCAGGAACCAAGTGAATACGAGGAACAGGTGGAATCAATGGAGGAGATGATAGACTATCTCAATAATCCCCATATTGTTTTCAGTACAGAAGGAGACTTTAAAATTTATAACTATACTTCCTTTAATATTGACCAAGGGTTAGTCAATTTTTTTCAAAGGTCTCTCCTTCGTTCCTGACTCTCATTTTGACTTGGTTAAAACCATAATTGATTTGAAGTTATACGTATGCAAGTTAAATTTGAAAGTCCTTATGGGAGACAGATCCACTCTTATTAGTTCCTTTAGGGTAGCTAGTTTATTTAATCCACCCTTACAGGAAACTTTACACTCCTTTGAAAAGATTTGTGAGCTTGATTTTTTTTTTTCAAAATTGAGCTTGATTTAAGAGCAATAGCTGCCAATAAGTGCAACAACAGAGACAGTAATCTTAATATCACTGTTAATCAACGGGATTTCATTAATGTTTTACGTGATTGCAACATTAGGGTGATGAAACCCGATAAAGGAGGTGGGCTTGTCTTCATGGACTATAATTCATATGTTGATAAGATGTTAAGTCATCTGAATATGCTTTTACATGCAGGCCAGTATCAATGAAGTTAATATAGTGTACAATAAAATCAGGTCTGTTTTGGAAGACGTTTTTCTAGAAGGCACAATTGATATTGATTTATATAGGTATTTGAATATTTCTGCTCCCAAGTTACCAGCACTGTTTGGCACACCCAAAATTCACAAGTCAGTTAATGACCCCCTTTTAGACCCATAGTTGATGGGCGGGGGTCTATAACTTATGCGTGTGCCAAGTATGTTTATAGTGTGTTTAGGCCTCTTATTGAACGGGAGCCCCAGATTAGCAAAGATTCGTGGAGCTTCCTACAGGATATTAATAACGTTCCTTTTAACCAGGATTACTGTTTCCTCACGACTGATGTGAGAGATCTGTATACAGTCATACCACAAAAGTTGGGGCTGGAATGGATAAGAGAATTTTTGACACTTAAAAAGGTTAGTGACAACATCATATATCTAGTTGAAACTTTGTTAGAAATAGTACTAACCTATAATTTTATGTTTTTTGATGGTAATATATATTTTCAAAAATCAGGGGTGGCTATGGGCTCTCCCTGCGGTGGCAGTTTTGCCAACTGTATAATGGCTTATTGGGAGGGGACCCTTTTATTCAATGACCCCTTCTTTAAAGACTATGTTGCCTGGTACACTAGGTACCAGGATGATATGTATTTGGTATGGAAAGGGCCACCGCATCTTGTCCCATCATTTATTTCTCAGATCTCTGATATGACTGAATTCTTAGATTTTACATATAATGTTCAGGAGAACAGTATTAGTTTCTTAGATATTTTGTTTTCTAAGGACACAGCAAATTCTAGATATAAAAGTGTCATATATAGGAAGCCCACATATTCAAATGCTTTCCTGCATTACACCAGCTATCATCCTTACCATCAGAAGAAAGCTGTTGTTAAGGGCCAGATGGTAAGGGCAGCTAGGATGATATCTGATGAAAGTGATTTCATCGAAGAATGCAGCAACTTGGGTTCCATGTTCATTAATAGAGGCTACCCGTGTTCTTTGATTGGTGACATTACATCTGAAGTCACTTATAAACATAAGACAGGCCATTTTAAACCAATATTATTAAATTTAAGTGATGAACACGGGTTTGATTTGCACGATCAAAATAATGTTAGTAATATAGGGAGCGTACATGAGTTTAGAACAAGTTTTTTATGTACCTATAGTCTGGATCACTTACTAATAAGGAATGTCCTCTATAAGAATTGGGTGCTCATTTTAGAGGACAATGATTTATATAATTGATTTGGGCTCAAACCAAAGATAACTTTTATGTGATGTATTAACTTAAAATTAATTTTAGAAGTTAAGCGTTATAATAGTCATAGTAAAAATGTAGGTATGGCTAGATGTGGTGTATGTCAGCAATGTAGATTTGTCAGTATGGGATCTAAAGTTACAATTAAGGATAAAACCTATAATATAAGGGGAAAGTACAGTTGTGAGACTAGATGTGTAGTCTATTCTGCGAATTGTGAAAAATGCGCTGCTTTCTAAATAGGTAAAACCGAAAGAAAGTTAAAGCAGCGCTTTTATGAGCACAACTATGCTATTGGTAAGAAAGATCCCACTAATGCCTTGGCACGCCACATTTTAAAATATCCAGACCACAATTTCAAGTTTACTATATTAAAACACATTAACAATGACCTTAGAGCAGGTCCTTGGCAAGTACAGTTCGAAAAAGAGGAACTATTTTGGCAGATAAGAACTGCCGCTTATCTTTACCCTGGACTTAATGAGTATGTTTCTATTGCTTGTGTTCTCAAGCACCTGGCTTTGAGACGATAATTTTTATTACTTTTACTTTTAACTTTGAATGGTACATTTTATTGTTGTTATTATTATTATTATTATTAGTTTTCATTTAACTTTCTATTTTTTATATATATTGTTATGGCCTTATAAATGTTATTTTTAGTGGAAATAAGATAAATATGTGAGCGAAAGTTCAATATGGTTCTTAATGCGGGTTTTAGTTAAATATGTTAATGGCACTTTAATGTTTTTAGTGCTGTTATACATTATTTACTGTTGAGGGCGTTTTAATAGAGTTTTGCTGTTGCTTTAAATGTTAGCGGCAACTATGTTAATTAAGCATTTAACCATTTGAAAAGTTTATATATATCTGGTTTTAAGGAAGGCAGTTTGTCTGAAGAAGGAAAGATAATACTCTTTCCGAAAGCACTAATAAAACTTGGTTTTGTTTGTTCCCTGTGATTGTTCCTGCTGCTTCACCTTTGTGTTTTTACTCCTTGAGAACCTTACTTTAACGTTACATCCTCTCCTTACCATGATCCCTAACATTCCTCTAGGTGGTAAGTATGTCTAGATATTCTATAAATCTGTCACTGCCTTTTATCTAACTACTGAGTTAGTAACCTTGTTTCTAATTTATGATCTTATTATGTCTATTAGTGGAATAGTATTATGGAAATCTGCCTCTGTAATTTGTCTGACTACTGTGTTGTTAACTAAGTTTCACAGTTGTAATCAGATTTGTCAGATTTTGTTGTTGACTGTATTGTGGATCTTTTCTCCCTGGGCCTCCACTGAAATTGACTTCCTCAGTTAATAAACTGCAAGCAAATAAATAAATAAATATATAAATAAATGTCAGTTGAAAGTGTCACCTCTTCACTCTTTGAAGGAGAATTTGGGAAAAGCTTCTTACCCTATATGATTTGAAATAGTGTTGGACAAAGCTCACTGATACACCTTTGGGCATATGAGATACTTGCTCTGATGCCTATCCTGTTTAAAGTATTAAACAATATCTGCAAGAAGGCAAGAGCAATGAAGAATGAGAGCTGTTAGAGCAGAGGGCCTTTTCAACATGGAAAAAAGGAAACTGTGGTAGGAATATCTTGAGATAAACATATAACAGCTAAATAACTGTATATGGAACGGGAATGCAGCATAATAGATATCAGGCTACTGTTTGCATATGAATAACGTCTCCTTGATAATATAGCATGATCATTACTTGTACTATTCCCGAATGAGCTGAGAATAAGTGCAACTTGGTATGAGACAGCAGAGTATGAAGTGAAAAATGAACACTTTGCAGTTTCTGCAACCATGTTTACAAGATAGAGAGATGGAAGAAACAGTAGAACTTTATTTTCTGATTGGGCAGATAGCTGTTCTTGCTGGGTTGTGACTACATAAGCAAGCCTGAAGAAATCTATCTAGACTTGATCACAAAACCTGATGCTACCGCACCTGGGAAGTAACTATTTATTTATTTATTTATTTATTTATTTATTTATTTATTTATTTAGACTTTTATTTAGAGTATGCTAGAGCTAGTTTTATAGTACCACACTGTGTTTCATGCTGTGGAAGATCTTTGGATTTTGATTTGGGTTAACACGTAATCTGATGAGGGTTGCAGCATTGCAGCTGTTCTGGGCAAAATATAATATTGGATATGCAGGAGCAGGAAGTTTCCTTTTTAATTTATGTGTGTGTCTTCTGTTTTTTTTTTTTTTTTTTTTTATAATCTATGTGCTTTTGTAGACATTGATGTAACTAATGTCAGCTAGGGCCCTTCTAAGCCTAACAGTGAAACCCGAATGTGACACACAAATTTGATTTATATAGTGGAGTGATTTACTGACTGCTTCTGTCCATCAGTCACATACTGTCTGAAATGTGACATACTCCATATAAGCAAGACTATAATCAAACTGAAAATGCAAATTTCCCAGCCAAAATAGTTTAGTTACACATTACAAGGAGATGGCCAATCATTCCAGATACAGATTCTATGAGCTAGATAAAATTATAAGAACCCCCCTGAACAGCAACCAGAATGTCTTCCTGGAAAAGAAAGAACTTGAATGGCAGGTAGGGCTAAATGCATATAGCAACCTGGGCCTAAACTGTGGATGCTCTATCAAGAGTATACTTCACCTCAAAAAATTCAACCGCAAAACATTTGCTAAAATCTAGCCATATGAATAGAGAACCTGACCATGCCCTGATCAGCCCACACTGTAATGCATCCTGCCCTACCAGAATCAGCACGTGGCTCACAATCTCACCACACTTACTCTCCAGATGGCTTAACTACTGAAACAACAAGCAGCATGTCCCTCTCTGCATGCTGAACCCAGAACATAGTACCACAAGGGGAAACCAGCACTATACTGAAAGAAACAGAATACTGCTGTACTGCTATATTATAATGACACAGCCTTGAAGGACCATTCCTGACTCCCGTTTACAGACAAGGTAGAATATGGTTAGTGGGAGGCTGGACCAACTAGCATGGGTACCATTTTATGTGGAATTTACTATCACAGGAACACCTCCCTAGAGGACATATGACACCTAGCCCTTCAATTCGGCTGCTCATTAAGTGAAAATTTGTTGCACAGCATAACTTGTAACTCATCACATGTCGTACAACATAACATATCTTAAAATACTGAATTTTACTTAGCTATGGTCCTGTTGAATAATGTCAGACAAGATGTGCCATTGTTAAATAGCCCCATAAAGTGGGCTACACCACTTGAGGTGATTCTCACTTACTGTGCACAGGAAAACAAAGAACATAGTAAAATGTCTCCATATAAGTGAACCAGGCAGAGAGATATTAACTCTGACAGAATTCAACAGAGATGATTAGGGTCTGTAGACATAATGATTAATCCTTCCAAGCAGACTATGGACAAATAAGAAAGCAACAAAATCCACCCCTTCCAAGTTATTTGGACTCTATATTTGTGTTATTACATTAATAGCTCGATTCTTCTTGATTTTTGTAATAATTTGTTTTCATACCCACTAATCTGAAGAAGCTTCCTTCTCAGAACCAAATGAATGGCTAGGACTATATTTCTTCTCGGGATCATATACAATCTCTGTATAGTGCAGCTGCAACAAATCTGGACATTTTCTTCCTCAACTTCCTCAGCAACAACAACAGTTGACCAAAAATGAAACAAATAAAATAAAAATGAAAAACAAAGATAATCTCTTTATGCTTAATGAATAAACAGGCATTGTTAAAATTATTTTTTTTAAGTTATACTTAAGTTTTTATTCAGTGTGTTTTCTGCATGTGAATAAAATGTTTCTTGAAAAGAGGATCACATAAGTACGGCAAAAGCACCTATCAGTCAGTTCTCCATATTCATATTACCCATCCAATCCACCACTCATTCTAGGCAGCCTGATCCTCTTCCCCCTTTTCAGTAGGATTTAAAACACAGCAAACTTAGAGTTTTATTATCTGATGAAGTGTTTTTATGACTAAAGCACACATAACGAAATTAATGATTTAAACCTACAGAAAGATCTCCACACATTTTTATTATTTTTGTTACATTTTTACTTTACTAATAGTGGTCAAGAATACTTTAATATTTAAGTCAAAGCTAGAAGGATAGCTTATAGTTCAGTTGAATTACAGTTCTGTACTACTGTTGGTACCACCAGGATCACAGAACCTTAAAGGCTCACCTTTTTCTGGTTTTAGTGGCTCAGGAATCTGAATGATGAAACAAAGTGTGTCTCTATTAATGTACTCTCCAGCCAATAGTTCAGATGAATGCATGTTATCATTTAAAAGAACTGGAATTTATACAAAATTCCAGTCAAACCATATATCTGTTATCTTTATGAAGATGAGGTATGATTCATATGGATCGAAGTTCAAAATGTATTGTTATGATCTAAACTCTATTTTGATATTAATTAAGCAAATGTATGCCTTCCTAAATATTTTCTCTAAGATATATGCTGAATTAACTATAAAAAATTTGCTTGAAAACTTTACATATTTTCATTATAACATTTTTTAACTATGTAGTGTCTGCATGTACAAATCTGACACCAAATGATTTTAAAAATGTCGGATGGGTTTCTATTGCCTGTGTAATCATTGTAGCTATTTTTCAGCACTGCTTGTCTATAGGTTGAATGTATAAAAAATGATTAATAAAAAATAGTTCCTCAAACAGTGAAAAACCTCTTCTACCTGCATTGGAAATGTCAGTGAGGTTATTTCACACTGCAGATGCAGAATACATTAACATTTATAATTATATAATGACCCCCTCCATTAATATTCCAAAACGTGCATGCTGATTGGTCAGCGTGCTCACTGTAAATCAGACTTATACTAATAGAAAAATCTCCGGTCGCCTGGACTTTTTCTATTAGTATATGTCTTTTTTTTTTTTTTTTGTTACAGCAACAGAGAATGGTAGAGCTCCGTTGCTGTTATCTTGCTATGTTAAATGGGTCTAACATAGCAAGATAGCTTAAAAAAAAAGCAACAGAGATCTTCCTTTCTCCGTTGCTTTTTTTAAGCTGTCTCTCTATGTTAAATGGGTTTAACATAGCGAGACAGCTTTAAAAAAAGCAACGGAGAAAGGAAGATCTCCGTTGCTTTTTTAAAGCCATCTCGCTATATTAAACTCCATTAACATAGCGAGACACCTTTTAAAAAGCAACAGAGATCTTGCTTTCTCCATTGCTTCCACACACAGCTCTGATGTACTGCGTAAGCATACGTATATGCAGTACATCAGAACTGACACACAATACCAGACATCTGCAGAAGGGCAGCATGGAAGCATTATACAATGCCATTATTTAAGAAAAGCAAGTATTTTTTTTTCTTAAATAATCACCCGGATTCACGAATCCTCTGTGTAAGACTAAATAAGTCTTACTCGGAGGCTGCAGTTGAATGGTATGATGTCAGTGTGCCATGAATATTCATGAGGGCACACTGACCCAACTGCAAGTCTAACATGGACCGTGCAGGAAAGCAGGGGGCATGTCCGACTGCCGAGCAGTCTAAATGTCCACGCCCCTGCAAGTGTCCGAATTGCAAAATGTAAACACACAACAGTGAATCCGCTCAAATGTCCATGTACCCAACACCACACTCCCTGACACTGTAAACCCCCAGCACAGTTATAAAAAGTAAAACATTAATTTTTTTTTTTTCAATTCCCGAAATAGCTGCCCGTATTTACATGTGTGTGCGCGGGTGTGCCCATTGCTAGCTGCAGTTAGCAATCCTGTCATGGAAGAGCATAAGAAGGAATGTTTATGCAAATTGCACCAGATAGCAATAGCATATTGGTAGAACGTTCGCACAAAGAGGAGGCATTCATGGTTCAAGTCCCACCACTCCCCTTCCTATTTATGTTTTAAATCAGTTATATGAAATAATACCCGACATATATGATTACAACTTTACTAAAAAGCAGTAAAATGGCCTATGTATCAGTGAACAAAATATATATTTATAAAAGATCCTGATATATAATTGCCCACAGTTGAGCAGCACTTTACCCAGCGCAATAGAGTTGCCCATAGCTAAATAGCGCTTTACCCAGCACGATAGAGTTGCCCATAGCTAAATAGTGCTTTACCCAGCACAGTAGAGTTGCCCAAAGCTAAATAGCGCTTTACCCAGCGTAATTGGTTTGCATGGAGGTGCATGCCGTGCCAACCAGCGCACTGTAGGGCAACATGGAGCAATGTAGAGCAAAGTTGCTTAAACACAGCCACACCCACTAGCCTGTCTGGACAGTAGTAAAATAAAATGCAATAATAAGATTCAAACCCAGGAGTCTGTGCACCATAATCAAAGTACTGAAACACTAAGCCATGACAGCTTAAGATAACAACCACTGTTAACATGCATATACTCATAAATGGTAGATTAACCATTACTAAGCAGGTCAGCAGTCAGCCGAGAATTTTTAAAAATGGCCAATCACAAAAAAGTGTGGGAAATGCGGCATATTTAAGCCGCATAGGCGGGAATACTTGCCATAACTGATTGTAGCTCACATCTGCAGTTAGAATGGCTGGTGCTGGAGAGGATACACGCTTCCAAGCGCAACGTCGGGGCATCAAGGAGTCAAAATACATGGTTTGGCTCCTTGTCCACCGTCATGAGTCAAGACTCCTGCAGGGCCAGTTCCAAGGGACAGAGTACAAGGCAAAGGCTTGGAACCGGTTAGCTCATGACCTCACTAGTGTCACAGGCATTCCTTGGACTGGTGATCAGTCCGTCACCACCATGCAGACCTGAAGAGATAGAAGCATGACCTACTGAACCAATGGATACAGGAGGCCCGTGGGATGCAAGATGCCCCACAACTGAGTAGGTAGCCATGGAATGCAGTATGTAAGAAATGATAATTGATTCTGTATAATGGATAGGTATGTCTCAATATCCCTTCATTTACTTCACAGCTGCAGGTGACCATGCTGCGAATCAGCAAGCCTATGCAGATAGGCTGCTAAGGCTGTGCCATCATGCAGGTTAATGATTATTCTGCATGTATTGTTATATAAAATAGGGGAGAGAGCATGAAAGAAAGTGTTGTAGTCCAATAATATAGCCATAAAATGACCTGAATAAGTCCTCTGCATGTGCTGTTATATGAAATAAGTCAGAGAGCCAGAAAAAGAGCGTAGTAACCCATTAAGAAAGGTAAAATATGTCCGGAATAATATCACTGCAGGTACTGTCATATAAAATAAGTGAGCAAGCCTGAAAAAGAGTGTTCTAACCTATTAATAAAGGTATAATATGTCTTGAATATGTCTTCCATATGCACTGTAATATCAAATAAAGGAGTGAGCCTGCGGAAAAGTGTGTAATGTAATTAATAAAGGTATAAAACCTGGAGTCTGTCTGTGTCACTAACTTTGAAATGTTGTTGTACCCTTGCATTATACAAATAGTACTGTTTTAATAAGTGCTGGCAACACATAGTTGGGCAGTTCCATCTAAAGTGGGTGATGGAAGTGCTAGTAGCTGTGAAGCATATATACAGTCCTCAACAGTCAATTACTGGCTGGCATGCATAAGTAAATCTGGCACACGAGTAGCTTGTTAATTTGTTCCCCAGAAATGTGAGTGTGCTACAAGAAATGCAGGGTTCTGTACAAATTGAACTGAAAATGTCATGTGAACACATCCAGATATGTAGATAAAGAAATATAAATACAACAATAAATATGTAGCAGTAACATCTGCATCCTGGACAATTAGTATGTCAGATATAGATCAGGTATATAATGAACTAGCCAAACCCATTACACAACCTAACGCATGTTGCCAAGTGTAATAATACATGTAGGGGATATACACCTGCAGTCAATAGGAATGTAGTGTAGGCTAAAAATACTTATAAGATGTTAATTGAGGTTTCTTTCTACATCCTACTGTATGTGCATAAACAATCAATTCCACAACTCAATGGGTATGTGTAATCTCAAAACATTTGTTGGGACATATGTCCTATTGTTTTATAAATATCTGCATTCACTTTGATGCATGTGCCCTGTTCAAATACCACACTCATGGTGGCCTGTTGCCACTAATCATCCCTGCATGCTGTTGGAATGTCCACTGTTGTTCAATGTATGCATGTGTTATGCTTGCTGTTCAACTGTTGGAACCTTGGTGTGTTGGGTTAATGGGAATATTACTGCATGCTGTTACAACTAATTTGGAATGCTGTTGTTTATGTTGTAATTAAACACACCTAATCACAGAACATATGGGAAGGCCGGTCCCAGCGGACCCGCCTGTCCCTCCTCAGCTGGCAACTGCACCTGGCACCAGCAGGTCCGGTTCCCAGCCCAGGCTCCCCTCCTCCATTGGTCGTGTGCCAACTTTGGATGGATGTGCTGCAGGGAATGGGGCTCATCCCCCCGTGCAAGCGTGGGCAGAGAAGGGCCACCTGTCACCCTTTGAAGGGTCCGGGTTGTGGTGCGTAGGGAGATCCAGCGTTCAGTCGCTGATCCCCTACACCAGCTCAAGGCGAGAGTGGCACATCTCATGGGTGAGCCTGCCCATCATACTCAGCCCCCAGCACAGCCACCCTTGGGGCTGTGAAGGTGCAGTGGTGACTGCCCATGGGTGGGGATCTCAGATCCACTATTACCATCTGTGGGCTCATGGGCTTGCAATTTCCAAACATTTGTCATCGTCAATTGTGTTCACCCACCCCATGTGTCATACACTGCCCTTGTATGCATCTTGTCTGTCTTGTCTGTTTACCTCCCCAACCTACCTTCCCAAATATACCTACTTCCTCAACCTCACTTTCCACTCTCACCTGAAAAAAAAAAATTGGTAATCTGTACCCACAAAAAAAATACACCCCATACATAGCTTCCCATTTTGCACACATGTCCGCTGGACATGTAAACTGATAATTATAATTGGCAGTACAACATACTTTGTTGTCCTCACCCCTCTCCCAGGGGTGGAAGGTTTCAAATTTCACTCCAAATGTCTTGCATATGGACAGCTATTGCTGGTAAAGAAATTGGCAGCTATGGACCTTCCCTACACCCGTCCTGCACATCCCGAGCTTGTTTTCCTACTGTCTTTCCCTCTTTGTGCCCCCTATTTCACCACTTTTCTATCACCCCATTTTATTTTCTTTCAAAGAAATTAGTGCGGGATTAGCGGGAGTAAGCACTTTTAAGCAGTAGTAAGCAGGTTTACACAAGTGTGCGCATGTGTGCGCTTAGCTAAGCGTCGCGCAAACCCGCGCAAACCGCTTACAACTGCTTTAGTCACTCTATGTCAGGGCCATTGTTCTGCTCAGCAGCAAAATAAAATACCTCTGTCAGTCTCGAACCCTGGACCATTGACACAATAGACTGCATGAATTACCACTAAGCCACAGCAGATAGGCAATCAACTGGTGCTCAAATAAATATATCATGCATTTCAATGACTGAATGTAAAGGATAAATAGGAAGGCCACAACACAAAGCTTGTTTTGTGGATCTTTACCAGCAATTGTTGTGAAATGCATTACATGAGTGTGATATGAAAAGCAGACATTCTAGCAGCAAGTAAAGTTACAGAGGCACTTTACAACCCCCACACAGTATCATAGCAGGACAAACAGTGGCAAATCTGATTAGGGCAGAGGCCATACTACCCAACTGTGACTACTTAACAGGGATGTCCCTGATTGTGAAACATATTGAAGCTGTGTCCCTCTGAATCCCTCTGAAATGTATTGACATCAGTCAGAAAGGTGGGGTATTACACAATGAATACTGAAAATAATAACAGTAGACACTGCTTGTACTTCATAAAAGGAGTACGTATCCATATGCACTTCTTCACACAAGTCTAGACTTTTACTGTCTCTATGCTCTGTAAGTTGTACTTCACATTTAACTACCTATCCCTGACTCCATGCAAAGATGTATCTGAGTGTTTCATAGGCCTGGCAGAGGCACAAACACATAGGCATAGCAGCTATCCTGCTGTTACACACACTGCAAATAGCTGTGGTGGGACTTCCACAAGCATACCATTATGTAGGAGTACAACACAGAAATACCAAAGGATGTAGCCATGTACTGGTAGCAACTGACTGTAACAATGCCATTGCACTAGTGATGAAAACACATGTGGGTTGAACAGACAAAGCATAACAGTGTAACATTTGACTACCATCTGGATAGGCTCACAGTTGGGAACTATGCAGACAGACCACCTGCCTTGATAAACCAGCAGGTACACACCAATCCTTTAAGTCCAATAAGATAACATTCACACAATAATACATAATGCTCTCTGTATGTCAGCAACCCCCCACACTGTAAATACATTTGTGTGTTTGGGGTCTACCAAGGATGTAGGTAGGCATACACAGAACTGGAATTGTCCAGTTGTCCTGTGAACCCTGTGCTAATGTCAACAATAAAACCACAAACCCTGCAGAAGTGCCTACATTAATATTCACAGTATAACAGCCTACATTAATATTCACAGTATAACAGTTCACAAACAGTTCATGTGCCAAAAGAATACTTCTCAATAACTATGTTTGTATGGCAGTTACTTATATGAGTGGAAAAGAAACTACATAGTCACATAAATGTTGTGTAAGCATTTGTAGGGGTGAGTTAAACTCTACACTGATAGCTCTGTACTGCAAGTGGCAAAATCAGGCTTGAGTACAGCATGTACATCACTGTCTACACCTCTAGCTTCAGAAATAAGAAGTATACCAACCTCCTGACTTACACAACAGTGTCCACAGCAAACAAGCATGGGCCCCAGTCTGGAAATCTGAAAGGGCTACACTTACATACCTAAGCAATTTATAGCATTGGGTTGCTATGACAGTGAGTACTGCAATTACCACACAGCAGGCTGTATGCATTTACCAAATGCTGGGCACCAATTGGTGCAGAGGGCATCACATGCACATACCCAGATAACTGTAAAAGCAGTTTGTACTTGCTATCCCCACATGCAATCATTACATTGCACGTGTCAGCAACTACTGACAAACTCTATTACTGATACAGAAGCCTTACTTAAGTAAATACAATATTTACTTCTTGAAAAACTAAATATATTAATTAAGGAAAAAAAAAACTTAATTAATAACCAATAACAACTAATAAGTAAAAAACTTTACTTAAAAAAAAAAACCTTGAAAAGCATACACAGACGGACCTGAGAGTGAGTAACAGGTATGTAACAGAGTTGTAGTTACCGGCAAGTAGTAGATGATTATGAATAGTACTGTACATACTCAGAAACATGCATAAGTGGCAGCAGTAGGTATGTATGCAGTGATGCCATGCATAACTACTGCCATGGACAAATTAGTGTGTAGCTGTGTGCAGTGGGACATAACTGTGACATATGTATCTCAGCATTATACGCCGAACATCTGAGCATGTTATCTATGGTCTGTACAGTACTGAGTATAATGGCAGTTTGGGGGAGTAGTGCAAACACCTATATAAACTTGGATGTGACAGAGTAAGACATGCATGATAGTAACATAATTTGTAGCTCAGCATTGGCAACTGCTGTACCAGGCTAGTATAGTAGTGTTATCATTTGCAGCTATATATACTCCCTGTACTATTACTGTATGCACACATGTGACAACCGTCCATGTTGTAGCAAGGCCCAACAGGTCATCCGTGAGGTGTACCGACTTACAACAGTGTGGACCCTGTGTGTGTATGGCACACACACATATGGAGAGATATGTATGTGTCTGATAGATTAGCATCTGAACATGTGCATAGAGCAAGGGACATACTGCAACAGTTTGTGAAGGGTGGACAACTATATGTTGTTGCAGGTTGCTATGTGCATTTTAATATGTAGGTGGTAGTGTGTGGCAAACAAGACAGCATACTGTGCTGGCATATGACATGTGGCGTTTAAACACCGTGTGTATGATTCCTTAGGTCTTAGTATTCCAGATAGGGGGCCGTGCTAAAGGTACATGGGCTGAGACTACCTTCCATGCATTCTGCACAAGACTGTGCAATGTCATTACATAACTGCATACATCTCAACCTTTGCATAATTGGTATTCCCACCATGAAAGGTGGACTGTATATGTGCCTATATGTATATCTATATGTACACCAATGGATGTTCATATGTACGCCCAAGCTCAATGTTGTAAACGTATTGCCATCCCTCATGTTAAAAACCCTGTACCCATGACCTACCACATAGGTGGCAGTCTGCTCAACATCGAAAGTGTGATGAGAGACTATGGGACAAAGGTGGACAGTAGTGTCCCTATTGATAATCACAGTGCCACACTAGTCATGTAAACTGAGTAAGGTCCACACATCAACAGTAAAGGTGTATCATTCATGGAATAAGAAGTCAGTGTTCCAGTGTACTCATCAGTCCTAACACCCATCATAGAGTACATTGGCCCTGTCGGTATGTACCTTAGAAGACATCCACAGCGAGAGTAGACGCCAGTCACATACCTCACAAAGAGTATTACCAGACTCAAACAGATGCCCTATGCAGACTGTCCTACAAAACCACAGCTACACTGTGTCACATACCGCCTACCCAGAGGCAACCTCTGCCTAACATACAAAGCTTTGCCAAACCCATAGGTGTTGGACATGCTCCATATATACAGATTACACTCCATACAAGCTACACACTGTACTGATCTAAACCCTGTAATGTGAAAAAGCAGAACATGCTGGAGAGGTACATTATCATCTCAGACACACACCATACTCTGGAACTAACCACCTATCAATAGCAAATGAAGGTCCTCATTAGCAGTTGTCATGAATAATCATGATGAGTGGGTGTGAGATAGGAAATACAACCCGGGAGTCACCACTGTGGCTCTGCATGACAGGGGCACATGAACCTACATTACATGGGTGTGGAAGGGCAGGGTAACATATGGCTATGCTTCCATAGGTCCTACGGAGAATAGTGTTTTAGATACCTAGGACCCGATACACACACGCATGTACTTGTTGAATTACTTGCTATGTGAGGTTGACTGGGTGTGATGGTGAATGTGTAGGTGAATGTATCAACATTGTATATATGTGTGATAGCCTAGTGTAAAAACGTGTATATCATGGTATGTAGTGTTGTAGCTCAAATCCCAGCAAAGGATACGTATGCTATTGTTAGGCAGGAAAAGAAGTAAGACATATGGTGTGACATAGTCCCATGGTGTTGACCGGAGTGTGCCATTGTAGGCTTAAGCAGTACATGTATGCTTATTGATTGGTAACACTAGTGAATACAAATCCTGTATGAACAGTAGTACTACCTGAAGCTGTAGGCCTATACAGCACAGTATGGTTTACATCCACATTGCTTGGACACACTGTTTTGTTTGTTACCTGTAGTCCTCACACATTACAAACCTCAGGCATGATGTTTTGTAGGTGCTGACACACAGTACTGTATGTTACACAGGTAAAACTGATCTGGGTTACCATACCTATGTGTCTTGTAGGTATGTCTGATGTGTGTGTGGGTATGCCTGTAATATGGCCTTGGTGTTATGTGTGTCACAGGATATATGTGCATTCTAGCAACATGTGTAGTGTATTACAGCAGTATGCCACCTATAGTGATGAATGTGCACATTTGTTACTGAGGGGGTTGCTATCAACAAGTAGCATGATATACTGATAGTACTTAAACTGTACTTAACATTAATTTCAATGGATAACAAATGGCATGCATTAGCTTCATACACACCCCCTGTGGCTAGGTGGTGCATTGTGTCACATAGAGTGTGCCATGTACTGTTGTATAGTCTTACATACTGGTTCCACTTTGTTGCTGTGCAGAACATGTTTTGGAATATAGTAGGTGCCAGGCACTGTCAGGCAGTTGTGGGCTGAGCAGTCCCATGTGGTATGAAAGGTGTGTATCTACTGACAGCTAATAGGTTGTTATATATGGCATTTCATTGATGTCTGTACTTTAGCATGTTAAGTGTGTCACATGACATGCTCACAATGACTGCTTTATTGTCTTACAGGAATATGTCTCACAACAGGAAGCCTGCCTATTCCCCTGAAGAGGAGGAGGTAATCTATGATGCCCTGGTACAGCATTACAACTTGCTGTTGTCCATATCTAGCCAGGATCAACATGGACGCACTGCACTGTGGCAGGATGTTTTCCATCGGGTGAATGATGTAGGCATGCATAACCGGACTTATGAGCAGGTACGCCATCACTGCAGTGATTTAATCAGACATGTCTGGCAGCATGTCTCTGATGTCCACAGACAACAGCTTGCCACAGGTGGTGGTGCATCAACACACACTCCCTCACCAGAGTGGAAGAGCTGCTCCTCAGTGTGGTGGCTCCTGGACAAGCAGTACAACAGACATGCGTCATCATGAAGGCCGGAGTCACCCAGCATGTAGATACAGAGAATGCAGGTAACATGGCATATCTGTAGACTACTGTTAGATCAATTGTTAGAACATGCATTTACCAGATGTGTACTGTGTATTCAGAAGATGCGGAGCCTGGTGTCATGCAATGCCGATAATTTGGAACATAATTTGTATGCCTGTGACTGTCACCTCTTGTACTACTGTGGAATTGCAAACATACAGCAGCAATACCATAGTTGTTGACACTGACAAACTGTCTCATATCCTTGTAGGTCCCTCTGGTGTGATAGCAAGACAGCACACCCATGCTGGTGAGTGTTCTACATTTAATATAGCATATAACATGTGCATGTCATAGGAGACCTGTAGGTCATATACACATGTAAAACACCTACACATAATGCATGCTCTGCATGTTCTCTGTGGGACTATGCACATCCCAGTAACATGAGTATCCACCTCAAACACATGCAATACACAGAGCATCCCAACCAATTGTGGTACACTGTAGTGGACATTGTATAGGCAGAGCCAATACACATGCACACAGCATACACCACTTTGTCATATGCAGGTAGTGTTAATTTGATACACATGGCATATGTAGACACCTGCTGTAAGGTCATACTCCAGTATCCCAAATGTCAACAACACAGCACACATACCATCCCTGGGGGTAGAGGACTATCATGGGGTGGTGTTACACGCTTCAACACACAACACACTCATGTGAGACAATGCTCCCTATTGAACACCTTACATACCCATGTAACAACTATCTGTGAAATGGTTAATGTAGCCAAAGTGGTGAAGGTCAGGTACAGCAAGATAGTTGCCAGTGTGACATACATTAGTGGCCTTGGTTGACCACATCATGCTGCCTGATGATGGCTCGTGGTAAAACACTACATCCAGTTACAGTAACTACAGTACTACACATATCATTCATTGCTATACACCTGACAGTCGTGTGCATCTGGCCATGGTATGTATACCTATGAGTGATGGTGCACAGGACATTGGAAGGTGTTCCAGACTTGCACAGCAATGTTGTGTCCATGTACACGTTGGGTTTCAGGGTGAGGCCAATCATTGAATGACGCACATGCATCAAAGACATGTATACTGTTATCAACAAGGACTCTCCACACTTGCACTGCATGCTGTTGAGCAACACACGTCAGGCATGCTGACACATGTGATAGAACTCTTTGGCTTGTGATACTGTACTGCACCATCAACCACTAATGGATATGTTCCGTATTACTGTTGGTGTGTGTATGTGTGTGTCTCAACTTGACTGCGTAGTGTATGTGTGCATGTGTGCATGTTTTCATGTGTTCATGTGTGCATGTGTTCATGTGTTCATGTGTGCATGTGTGCATGTGTGCATGTGTGCATGTGTGCATGTGTTCATGTGTGCGTGTGTTCGTGTGCATGTGTGCATGTGTGCATGTGTTCATGTGTGCATGTGCGCTAACATCCTGTACAGATTGTGAAGTGTGTTTCTTGTCTTCCTCTCACAGGTGCTGAGGTATTGGATGAGTGCAGCAGGGAACCTGAGGTCACTGCCACAAATAGTGGGCATGATGACACATGTGTAGTGGCACAGGCAGGTTTGTCAGGGTCTGTCGTTGGTCCGCCAATCGGCATTACACAGCTGTCCACCCCATCTATGCGCACATTCATACTGCCGATATGTCCCTCAACACCACTGGCCTTAGCAGAGGAAGAGCATACAGCAGGCACCAACCAGGATTGTGTGATATCTATGGCACATGCAACCCCACACAGCAGCCATACAAAGACACCTGGAATGGTACCACATAGACATATGTCCAGGGGTGCTCGTGGGAGCATTGCTGGTCATAATGCCCCTGACAGACGTGTCCCCACAGGTCTCACAACCTCAGCCATGTTCCGGTCTGTAATGCAGTCACAGGCATGTATGGAACGGTACACCAGGCAGGGACTAAGTGCACAGAGGGCTCACAACACTACTATCAATGACAGTATCCGTGACCTTGCCGGTGCCATCTGTAATTACACCGAGGTCATTGATAGACATTGGGGGAGACACTAGATGTCCTCCGCAATGTAATGTCCATGTGCCAGGACACTGCAGGATGGCTGAGACATCGATGTGGACGTATGCCAGCAACATCATCAGCCGGCACTCGTCACGGATGACACACAGCTCCCAGCCGCTCCCGTAGTGGCAGCACCAGCCCCAACAATGTTGAGGTTGGGCTGTCAATAGACAGTCTTAGATGACCACGTGCACATGGCTCTGGCCAGTCCAAGCAGGGACATGGGTCCAGTCAACATCCCTCTGCCTCTGACGATAGTACCCAGTCTGGCTTGGTACCCGATACTGTCCATGGCACCCCTGGCAGGCACAGGTACTGTGTCCGTAGCCAGAGGCAGTGAGCTGTACAGCCTGGCAGGTACAGTCCGTGGCTGTCCCACAATCACCCGTATGTGGCAGCCGCAAGGTGGAACTGTGTTCATGCAGACACACACACATAAACCAAACACATAGGGCTAACACATGCACACACATTACACCAACGTTGACCCATACTGTACTGTTGTCCCTCACACACACACACACACACACACACACACACACACACACACACACACACACACACACACACACACACATGTCGATTGGATGGGTCATTGTCGGGCTCTGGCAAACCAGTAACACACCCTGTGCATATGATGAAACTGTGCCACCTCCTGCCATCTGTCACAATGATGCAGGAACAGGCTTACATGGTGCTGATGCACAGGGTGACCTAATAGCAGTGTAGCAATGTTAGCATGTTGTCAACAGCAAGGTGTGCTGATATCCTTGTAGGTATATCTGAGCAGGCATGATGCATTAAAGCTATGATTATCAATGTAGTATTGTTTACACCAGTGTTAATTCCAAGACTGTATTGTTCACCCATGTGCCACTTGGCTGATGTGTGCGGTACTGGCAGCATGTGTTGGTGAGTGGATGGTATGTGTGTGATGTGTGCAGTACAGATTTGCAGGTGTAAATTTGTGAACATGGTGGAGGTGCACCATCTGCATGTATGTGCATAGTGGACACATGGGAAGGGTGACATGCCCTGTATTACACAGTGTTAACACTTCATATTTCCTATTGGTGGCCAGTTTGCATTTTACTACACATATGTTACAACTTGGGTACACTTGTGTGTATGACATGGTTTGACACTATGCTGTGGGTGATACTGTTTATATCGGTTATTGTTTTGCATACTGGTAGTATACATAACCTCAACAGCCTGACTTTACCCAATCGTTAGCTGATGTCTTGACAACTGACACACAGATGTAGGATACACAGTAGCATTCGAGTCCTTCCGGTACTACACTATACCAGTAACCACTGGTACTGGCCGCCACCCATTCCTGGGACCACTCCTGTTTGGCATGTAGATGTCCCAGGTACAAGCAAACACACTAGGGATACCTCCGTCCAGATCTGGTAATGCATACAGTGGCCTACAATGCATTCTCCAGATAAGACACTTATCTTCCACAAGGGTATCATACAGACAGATACCTGTTGACCAACACATGCTGTAAAGCTATAAGCCAACTATAGCATAGTCATCTACATTTACAATACATAGTATCCTGACAGTACCACATTGTTAGTAGCCCACAACATGTAGCAGGGGTACCAATGTGTACATACAGCCACATGTTATGTCATCTGTCCTTTGCTATTTACATTTCCAAAGGTATGCTGATGTCCCTTAGTGCATCACATAAGCATGAAGGGGTCTGTATGCATATCCACAGAGGTGTTGTACACCTGTAATGAATGGCCATTATTGACAGACTGTGTTGTGTTTGAACATGTCTGACATATACCCCAGGCATGAACCCTCACTCACACTATTCTATAGAAACTGTCATGGGTGTGTGTGACACAGATGTCCTAGGCCACAGATCACTACAGTGGCTGGCCTTGACACATACATACATATGTGACCTAAGGTCTGAGAAGCAGCAGCACAGACTGTCAATGGTAACAGATGTATTTGTGTAGAAAGCAGGCTTCACATCTATGAACTCATTGAGGTCACATGTACATATATGTATTTGCCACACAGATAACAATTGAGGTCAATTGTGCCACACAGATACCGGAAGTGTGCAATGCACATACTGTTGTTTTACTGATATGTCATACAGTTGTAAAAGCAAAACCCACAACACATTAACCAACAGTGTCACACATACACACTCAGCAATTGTAGGATTCAAACCCCTACTTAACCATGTTATGATACTAGAGAGCTCCAAATGAACAAGGTGCGCTATATGCTTTACTGGATATTTTCATTTCCACTGCTGTATTTCTGGGATACTGACATCATAAGACATGCCAAAGAGGAGATTACCTCTTTGAATGTGTTTTCACAGGCTCCAAAAAGGGCACTCTTCTCAAAAGATTCAAACCCCTACCTAATTATGTTATGATACTACAAAGATACGCATTAACACAACGCGCTATATACTTCACTGGGTGTTTTCTTTTCTTCTCCATATTTGTAGGATGCTGACATCATCAGACTTGCCAAAGAAGAATCTACTTCTATTCATGTGTTTTCCTAGTCTTCAAAAAGGGAACTCCTCTCACAAGAGATCACACACACACACACACACACACACACACACACACACACACACACACACACACACACACACACACACGCACGCACACACACACACACACACATACAGCAATTACAGGATTCAAATCCCTACCTAACTATGTTATGATACTACAGAGATACGCATTAACACGACGCACTATATGCTTTATTGGGTGTTTTCATTTCTCCTGCTATATTTCTAGGATGCTGACATCATCAGACTTGCCCGACCTCTTTTCCTGTGTTTTTCTAGTCTACACACACACACACACACACACACACACACACACACACACACACACACACACACACACACACACACACACACACACAGCAATTGCAGGATTCAAATCCCTACCTATGTTATGATACTACAGAGGTACGCATTAACACAACACGCTATATATTTTACTGGGTATTTTATTTTCTCCTGCTATATTTGTAGGATGCTGACATCATCAGACTGGACATGGTAATGTGTGTGCACTTTGTTTTATGCAATCCCAGGAATGAACCATGTGGGTCAGCAGGTGTTAACAGCTTGAACAGGACTCCACAATTCTTAGCTTGCGTGATCTCTCTGTGGACAAGTTTCCATTCCTTCATATGACAATACATATGTATGCACAGGTTGTTGAGTTTGTGGATACAACATGTGGCTGTGATGTTGATAAAGGGCTACTCGGAGTCTATGTGGGATGTGTGTAGCTCCCTTCAGTGATGTGTGTCCTGGGTGGCTGCCTTGCAAACAGTCTAGCAGATTTGGGAACCATGATCTGCCCATGATCATACCACAGTTGGTAGGGCTGTGTGTTTGTCGGCTTCCAATAGCTCTGTTCATGACTTCAATCATGATGGACTCAATGGACTTGTATATCAGACGTCATAGGCTTATAGGACTATAGTTCCCATGGTCTGTTGTGCACCAACACTTGTGGGGTGTGCCATATGTTACTGTAACACATTCAACAGTTTCAGATCCTGTAGAGAGGGTATGGCTCAACAGACTGTTCAGGTGCAAGGTCTGTTTGTTCTGTAGTTCACTTATGACACATATCGGGAAACAATGTCATCCAATTGATGCCATGTTTTCGGCTTTGGAAGAAGCTGTTTACCCATTCGACATGTGATATCTCCTGGTATGATGATAGGGACATTTGTCAGTGGGAGGTGGGTATGTATGTATGGGCCTGTCTGACAGGATGTCGGCATTGTCAGTGAGGTACAGTTGGCCCTGACTCAGGACATATATGTGTGTACAGTGCTGTGTATGACATAGCTGAAGGAAGTGTCATGGTTCTGTCTGGACTCCTTCACAGATAATCTTTCAGAAACACCAACATACCTGAGCACTAAACCCCTGTTATAACTCTTTTACACACTTAACACCCTACTGATCCCTTTTGATCAGTCAACAGAGAGTATGTCATCATAATATCCTGGCATGTCCAACGGTTGGTTTTGCGTGTACTCTCCAGTCCAGCTGGTGAATATTGGACTTTTGAGGCAATGTTACAACTGCCTTATGTACACAGACAACCCTCACCTCCTACCAACAAACTCAGATATATGTGGGAGATGCAACTATATAGACAAACGGGAGGCTGAGCTCTCTCAAACCATGACCGGCACAGTCTATCTGGTGGTGAAGGTAACCACACACACCACAACTCCATCACACATAGACCTATAGTGACAGCAAACAAACTACATTACCACATGAATGCATACTCGTAGACTCTACATAATATCTGCCTAAGTAGCAGAGACCTCCTAAGCAGACACCCAGACAACTGCTACCCCACGACATTACCCACATATCACATGGTTCACAAAGTCAGTGTGCCACAAAGTCACTGCCCTTAGGGCTAAAAACACACCTAATACACTTGTAATAGATGACTCTATTGTCAGACACACTGACGTCACCCTCACCAGGCTGAACATGGAGAAGGACACTTTGAGCTGTCTGTCGGGCGGCAGATTCTGCCACATTAAACATGCACTCAGGTCACTCCAAAGCAAGTACAAATATGGCTCCATCATTGTCCATGCTGATATGTATTACCTCAGATGTTCCTCCTGGACTACATGACAAGGGACGTAGAGGAGCTCTCTGATCATGTAACCCAGGCCATTATGACCCTGACCTTGTGTAGCATGTTACACTCACCAAGAATGATGGCACAGTATACAGACAAGCTGATCAATTGTAACAGTTGGCTAAAATATTGGTGTCATTCAAAGGGGATCCAGTGTCTGTCAGCCTGGGATGACATGTTCGACATGCCACGTAGCTTTGCTATGTACAGCTTTGCACCTGTCACCCCTGGACTTTCAAATACTGACTAAGGCTGTTGTCACTCCCACAGTGCCTTTTTTGGGCCAGGCTCAAATGACAAACCCACCTCCATGGACAATACAAGGTAAAAGAAAGCACGGGTAATGCTGCTCGACACCAGATGTCTAGACCCCAGAATGCATGCACTCATGACTCTCCTCAGTATGATGAATGTTGATATCTTTGCAGTAACAGACACCTGGTTCAGGCTCCCAAATGCACACCAGTACTACCAGGGTATACTTCATACCATGCTTTTCGGCCACAAGACTCGGACCGACCAACAAATTTAAGGGGAGTATCCATATAAATCACAGATACACACACCTCTAGGTTAGTAGTACTGCAGGAAGCATCAGAGACCATACATGTGCAACTAACAGTGAGCAAAACTGCCTTTCAGTTTGTAGCCTGCTACAGACCACCCTCCCGAACTCAGGAACCCCACTCAGCTTTCCTGGGAACACTGGAGGATATGACAGTCTCTACAAACACCATTATATGGGGTGACTTCAACTACAGAAACATTGACTGGGAATACTACTCAGGCCACAACACCCTCGCCCAACGGTTGCTAGAATTTCTAAACACAAATGCTATGTCACAACTAGTCACCACACCCTCATGAGGGGAAAACATATTGGACCTGATCATCACCAACATGGGGACTCCATGTTCCACACCAGAGGTATGCCCCTCATTGGTAAGGTCAGACCATACATTTATCTCACTGGACATCCATATCCCATCCCCATCCCCATCCTAGGTTCTCTCGGTGAAGTACTTACCAACAGCAAATGTCACACTTCTCTAAACCAAGGTGGTATCCTTCAAAGACCCTAGGACAGAGGTAAGTATGGCTCAGACTGCTGAATCCTTTACAAACACGTTCTATTGACACCTACTGGAATGCATGGATCGTGCTATCCCAAATAAGAACAAGACGCACTCTTCCAAAGGCAGGGGACCTGTCTGGTGGACCACAGCCATAAATAAGCTATACATCAAAAGGAGGGGGCTACTACATGATAGTGCACAATCCCAATAAGGGAAGGCATCTCTGATCAGTACTAGCAAGTAGCTACATTCACTCATGAATTCATCTAAGACACACTTCGACAGGTAAATTGCACCACACACTGAGAACAATCACAAGGTCTTCTTTAGTTATGTCATGAACCTGGGTGCCAACTCCCAGATATGCTGTGTGTTACTGCGAAATGACAATACATACACTGAACCCACAGACATTGCCATCATCCTGGCAAACAGGTTCAGTGCAAATGTCACCCCATCCCCCCTAATGAGCAAATGTCCATCCCAACAGAGTGTAGCCTCCCTGACATCACAGATGATCAGGTGAGTGCTGCCCTCTCCAAAGCAGACAACACAGCATCTATGGGACTGGACAGTGTCCCAGCCTGCATCTTACACAGGCTTCATGACGAACATAACCCTCACATGAAGTCAATGTTCAATATCAGACTTACTACAGGATATGTACCCAAGGAATGGCGTACAGCAACAGTGGTCTCGCTCCACAAAGGTAGTGCCACAACAGACCCCGGACACTATCACCCTATAAGCCTATCTAGCCTGGTCTGCAAAGCTATGGAGCATATCATCATGGTACTCATACACACAGACATCGAGAACCTACAGGCACTGGATCCTACACAATTCAGCTTTGTTGTGGGTGGATCTTGCCTCTTGAACATGGTCGACTTCTTTAAACAGTTACCAGGTCCATAGATGTAGGGAAGGTAGTCCACACAGCCTACCTGGACCTTGCAAAGACCTTCACAACAATACCCCACTCAGGCATCATACATAAGCTCACCAGCTTAGATATCGACACATATGTCACAAGATGGATTGCTAAGTGGATCAGGGATAGCACCCACATCGTATGTATTGCAGGTGCCATGTCTGACTCTACACTAGTTACATGTGGCATCCCACAAGGCTCAGTCCTGGGACCTGTCCTGTTCAGTATATATTCCTCTGATGTACAGGCTAACACAGGAAGAATATGGCTGACCATGTTCGCAGATGACTGCAAACTGGGTGCCATATTTGACTCTCAAGCTGCCACAAGCATCCTCCAAAAGGCTCTCACAGAGATGGAGAACTGGTGCCAGAGCCATGGCCTACAGCTGAATGCCATTAAATGCATAGTCATCCCCTTTGGGAATCACATAGTGCCCACACATTACCACATAGGTGTTAATACATTAAGTATGGTAGAAGTTCTTAGGGATATGGGGACATGAGTAGTTTGTAATCTTGCCTTTGACAATCACATTTCCATAGTGGTTAGACCGACATTCTATATAGCCCTCCCTATCCCAACAGGTTTCACATCTAGATCAAGTAAAGTCATTGTGCCCCTATGCTCATGAGAACCATGATTGGATACAATGCCCCATTTTGGATGTACCTTACCCGACACCTGCAGCAACTGTATTGGCCACAAAGGTACGTCACCAAATGGATCTAGGGACTCACACAGATGCCCTGTGCAGTTCAGCTAAAGTAACACCAGCTCTACTCAGTCACTTACCACCTACTCAGATGCGATATTTGCCTGTTGTTTACAGCCATGTCCAACACAGATTTAATGGACTTGCTCCACCTCAGGATATCCGGATTCCTTAGAGCTACATGCTCCAGGGACTTACACCTCAGCACAGATATTTATAGGACATACTGGAGGGACACATTTCTATCCCTGATGCTCCCCTCACTCTGGAATGGGATCCCAGTCCCGCATAGGCTGAGCACCCCACTGACCCCCTACAGGGGACATATTGACGAGTGGATGGGTGATCGTATGTTTACCCATGGAATCTATTCTGGGTCCCTGCCTGACGTAGGCATAATAAAGCAAACATAAAGGGCCTATCTTGTCTGACCTACTATTCAAAGGCACAGTCTACTAATCTAACAGGGCTGCGGAAGCCAAACACACTCTGGCTAGGCTTATACATGCCCTAGGGCTTATAGGCTAGTAACAACCTATGCACCTATGGTAATGTTCGGGATGCACATTGTTTATTGATGGTACTGATTGCAGGTTTTTCTCTTCTTTGCTTTCACACTTTCTATGAAGTACCTAAGTATCTGCAGAACATATTTTATTATGACAGGGTTCCAATATATTATATATGTGTCTGTTGTTATATAACTGTGTGCACATGGCAGATTGGTGAATACTGAGAGGTTCCTGTGTTAACACATGCAACTGCCGGATATGTGTGGCCCACTGCTATACTCAGACATGGCCTAAGTGTGTGAGCATGCCCAGTCTGTCCTTTCAATGTTTTGTTGCCTGACATTTGTCTCATTTATTCAAATGAGTGAGCATGCCCAGTCTGTCCTTTCAGTGTTTTGTTGCCTGACATTTGTCTCATTTATTCAAGTGTGTGAGCATGCCCAGTGTGACCTTTCAGTATGTTGCTGTCTGAAGTCCACTTCATTTACTGATGTGTGTGTGAACATGACCAATATTAACAATTACACTATATGTGTGTTGAAAATCAGGTTCTAGTCTTACTGCAGGGCTCACCTTTGTGTCATAACTCGATAGGGATTATGCTGTGCCTGCAGGGTTTCCATGAGATATGTTGCATAGACTTATCAACTTTCTTCATACAAGCTGACCAGTGCAATACTGTCATGGTTTAGTGGTTCAGTAGTATGACTGTAGTGCACAGTATCCTGGGCTTGAGGCCTGTCACTGCTTTATATTTTCATACTGAGCAGACCAGACTGCTTAAGGGCCAGTAGAGTGAGCATGTTGGCTTTTATTCAGCTATGCCCAACGTAGACCAGGCTTGTCCCACATTGCTCAACATTAACCAACATTAAAGAACATTGTCCAATATTGCTCAATACTGACCACAGTTGTGCTAGTGTTAGTGTGTGCAAATGCTTTACATATACTAAATGGTGGTGAAAGCTGTTTAGCACTGCTTTATATTGCTTAACACATGGCAATCATGCCTCAGGTGGTGCTGCAGGGCTACCTATGTCGGATGCGCATACTGCACTCGCTATACATGTTTGGAAACAGGTAGTGTCAAGTTAGGCATCCCTTTTACTATTTGTGTGAGTCAGAGAGAGGTATAATTTCCAGGGTTCCTACTGAGCCAGTGTATGTGCTATGCATTGCCTCTTTGCCAAAACCAAAGTATACTGGGCATGCCTCCTTCTGCCTACTGGGACAGGCTCGGGTTGCTCCTCCTCTGAGTCACGCTCTGCCTGTGATGGCCTTGGCAATGGTGAGGGGCTGTTTGGCCCAGGCCTATTCTGTTCCTGCTGCAGCTGTTTTCGCAGGATCATATTATGTAGCATGGCACATACCATGCCAATTTCAGTACATGTAGTTGGTGAGTATGCAAGGCTCCACCAGATGTGTCCAGGCACTAGAACCATGACTTGAGCAGGCCAAACACACGCTTGATTACATTTCGTGTTTGTGCATGTGCCTCATTATGGTGTTCCTGTTCAGGTGTGTGTGCGTTTCTGATGGGTGTCATCAGCCATGGCTCCAGTGCATAGCCAGCATCCCCCACTAGGTGACCATGAGAGATGTCCCCATTGGCAAATGTCTGGTACAGCTGCATCACATGCCAGATATGGGAATCATGGTAGCTTCCAGGGCAGCCAGCACACACATTCAGTATTATGCCCTAGGCATCATACATAACCTGGCAGTTGATGGAGGGGAAGCCCTTGTGGTTGAAGTAGACCCTACCCCGCTCACCGGCTGGTGCTTTGATGTGTATGTGTGTGCAGTCTATTGCACCCACTACCTCAGGGTATTCCACTATTTGCTGGAAGAGATGCATATTTCTGGCCAATACCTCACGGGAATTGGGGAAATATACATGATCACCAACATGTGCTGACATGGCATCCAGTAACTGGTTCAGTACCCTGGATGCTGATGCCTGTGATATCCCCATCATATCACCCATTGGTCTCTGGAAGATACCTGTTGCTACTATTCTTAGGCCAACACATACCTTGGTTTCCACTGGGATGGGTTCCTCTCTGTTGGTTCTGTGTGTGAGGCGTGCCCTGCACAGCTCAACAATTTGTTGCAAGAGGTCTCTGTCCACTCTATAGCCCTCCACTATCTCCAGCTCATGTATCCCCTGATAGGTTACCCTGGGCCTGTACACTCTTCTCCATCTCCTCACTGTGGGTTGTCCAGCAGCATTCGCATTGTCACCACCCTCAGCATGTTGCATATGTCGCCTTATAACAGCAATGGCAGCCCCTAACATTTCTTTGTCTCAGTTAAGCTTTTTCAGTTTTGACTTCTATTAGCTTACTGCAGTGTTGCAGTGTCTCTGAGAGAAACATAGTGGAATGTTGTTTGCAGAGTTTTAAGTGCTGGGCTGGGCTGGGCAAGTGTACTGCCTGTGTAATTGCCTGATTATGATTGTTTTCACCTGCTAGCTCTGCTAGTACTCCCTGGTTAACTTCCTACTTTTTGTTGTGTTTCCTTTTCCCTTTCTGTTTCCTCAGGGGGGCAGTGCCGCGCACAAAAGTGCAAACACGTGCACACCAGCTCACATGCGCTCACACATGCTTACACTGACTAAAACTTGCTTATTCTTGCTAAAATGCGAGCACGCTTGCGCAAACGCACTTACACAATTTTAAACAACCTTAGACATGCTTACTCCAGCTTAAACGCGTGCACACAGGCGTACACGCGCGCATACAGTCTTACTCAGATTTACAGGTGCGCACCTGCACGCAAACATGTTGCAAGCACTTATACAAGAACCTTTAGTGTTATCCACGGCATACACCTTTGATTTCTTGCCTTTACCTAGCCTACCTGTTGACACACCTCTTCCACTGATGTGCAAATGACAGCTGACACATGCCACTCTGCTCCAATGAGCTTCACTTCTTTCATACATACCCCCCTCATGATGTCACCTATCTTCTACTCTGTTACTCCCCTTATCCTACTCCTACACTCCACTGACTGTGCTCATTTGCTATGTAAACTTGCGATTCACTATCCTAACCCTCATTTGCATAGGATTGCCTACTAATGCTTGGTTACATCTCTTAGACTGAGCTTCCCCCCTTAGCAACCTCTACTCGGTAGCCATGTTGTCTTCAGCCTGTCATTCCCTTGCATTGTAAATTAAGAATTACAATGAAATCCACATTTGTGGATTTTAATTATTGATTTTCTGTTTTTTAGAGCACAGCGCATTTGCGCGACGCTGCGCTACACTTAAACACCGGAGATCAGGATATAAAAAAAAAAATGTATTTTTATTTTGCATCAGTGAACATTGCCAATGGCCGTATTTTTGGCCATTGGCATGCTTCCTCAACTGGATACATCCTTTTTTTGGAGCTGTCACGGCTCCGTTTTGCTATTTGCAGAACCGTACTCAGTTGTCAACTGAGTACATTTCTGCAAATAACACAACTCTTACTCGGACTGGTTCGGGTTTCCTGGATCACAAATTTACCTCATTTGCATAGCTTTCACCTGCAATTGAGGTAATTTGCATATCCAAGCCCTGTCCGTGTAGAACTCATTTTGGGAGCTCTGTTGCATGTCCCTACCGGCTGTTCCTGGATCGATCGGTGGACATGTTGGCTGCATGGAGTCTTACTCTACTCTTAGACTCTGTGCAAGCCTTCGTGAATCTGGTCCAATGTCTTTGTATAATAGAAATAACCCACTTCTGGGTGTGGGCAATGCTGGATTTATCCACGGTTGTCTTTGTTTAGCCACTATGGCTTTGCCCTCGTGACCAAACCACACCAACCGTGGGTAAATACAGCATTACCCACACCCAGGCGTGGGTTTTTGCTTAAATATCTTTGTTCTGGTACAGTACAGCCTTTGCTATATTAAACCAAACAGTAAATGGCAACTTCCCTTACAAATTACTCACTTATGAAGTTTACTGCCATCTTATTCAACAAACAAGATGATCACCCATTACAACTAGTAAAGTAACATGGCTGTAACAATGCTTCTGTGGCACAATCCCTACATACATATGTGCAACCCTAGCAATACCTGTACAGCGTTTTGTCAACCAGAAGGTGCCATGGCTTAAGGATACAAAACATATTATTCAAGATTACTTTTTTCTTGGTCATCTAGGAAAAAATTCCCCATATATATTATTTATCATTTGTTAACCAGGAAAGTCTGACTTGGAACAAAGCCAATTTTCAGCTTAGGCTCGGGGAGAAATGCTTCAGACATATGTCTTTGTAATGTGGGAGGAAACCGGAGCATCTGGAGGAAACACACATGAACACAGGGAGGACATGCAGACTCCACACAGAAGGCACCCTAGCCAAGAATCAAACCAAAGAACCTCTTGGTATGAGGCAACAATACTACCGCTGCACCGGGTTATGCCACCATCCAAGTATTTCTGCTCAGTATATCTGGTGCCGGCTACAACTGGAAAAAACTGTATGCCAGTAATACTGGAAGCTGGTTTAAGTGTGAAAGACATAGCTGTCATAAGGCTGACCTCAACTCTTCATGTCCCATTGTCATTCTGTCATTTCCGTATTAGCTTAACAACAAAGGTTATGCATACATGCCCATACTGTGTTTGTTGATGTTTTGAAATGAACATGGAGATAAAAATTGTTGCTGACATGCATTTCTTGTCTATAAACTACAAGTAGCCAGGCTGAGCTCAAGTCCAGATGCCATCCTCCATGTACATGACATTAGTCACTGCTGAATCTCACCTTTGTCATCTTTGATGAAGGCTTCCAAACTACCAAAATGTAATCCTAAGTAATTGCAACACTATGAGTAACAGATTGTCATTAGGAATTCTTAGCTTGTATTTACAAATATTCTCATACCTTTTCATCATGCTAATATTTCTCATATTGCGGTAGAGATAATTAGGTAGCATGCTTTACATTATTTGGATGCACATTTCAAGAACTTATTTACTTATATGACTGCTTAAAAAGATCAAAACATCTAAAAGATCCTACAAGTCTGAGTTTCTTTAAACTGTGAAATAATACACTTGTAAAGGTAAAAGTAATATAATTTACTGTGTTTCTTGAGCTGCCTTTCATATTTTCCATATTAAATAATGGTTATATTTGCTTTTTATATAGACACATATTTTTCTTTTATTAATTTAGTGTCATTATTTCGATTTTAGCTGTACATTTACTTGTACATATGTTCTGCTATTTGTAAAAATAATGTTACATGTGGAGCTGAAAATATATGCTGGTCTGCAATACTATATTACCTAACAGTGAGAACTAGGAATAAGTCATTTAAATGCAACACTATCCCTGCTTGTTTTTTACCAAGTCAGAAAAGGAGGTGATTTAATAACAAAGAAAGAGTGCATGCTTTTGTGTAGTTCACTGCTATTACTTTCCTGAAAAACTGTGCTTTCATCTGGCGGATAGGACAGTGAAAGTACTAACATAACAGATTTTGTCAATGATAAATAGACAAAAAGATCTAGGGCCAGCAAGACTATTCCTGTCAAGTTTAGCAGGGCACATTCAACCTGTATTTTCTAGATGACAAAAGGAAGAAAGGTGCCAGTGAGAAATATGGTCTGAAACAAATCGACTGAGTGATTTATGACAATACACACAGAAAATGGAGCTCAGCTTTTAGGAGAAGACATAAGTGATGGCATGCTGATACAATTTTCAAAAAAGTATGGAAAAAATTCCTTAGCTGAATACATGGTGAAATCAGGGAATGCAACATACAGTTAGAAAATGACTGGGGTAGCATGTCATAAAAATGAACTAGTAAATATATAAACTTCTTAATCTACATAGAAGACATGCTATAAATGTAAACTTAAACACATTGAAATATGTATTAAACATGTCTTCATTGTTATTGTTTTGATACATTGCAGAGCATTGTCTTTTACAGGTTTTCATTTTTATTATTTTGGTACATTGAAGAACATTGTCTTTCTATAGTGTTTACATTTTTGTCACCATGTATATGCATTTAGCAGTGTTTTTACATTTATTTGCCAGCAGTACTCTGTGATAGTTTACTTGACTGGATTAGAAGATATTACTTGCTTATTATCAGATGTCAATAGAAAGCAGACAGGGCAGACTGGCACTGAATGCATGGCAATTTGTCTTTATAGGATTCAGGTTTAAATGATGAATGCATGTAAGTACCCAGAAATCATATTTTATTTTAATTCAGGTTTATTTTCTTTTTTAAAGTAAATCGATCTAACTATTACAAATAATGTAATAATATCAGAATGAAAGTGCATAAATCACAGTAATTATGAGAGTACTAAACTATAGTTTAGGATAATGGGATTGGTGAATGGTGTTAAAAAATCATGTATATTAATGTCTTAGTAGGCCTCCCAGTGATTCAGAAAGAACCCCACTGCTTGCATTAAGGGCTGAGGTAAAACAGCCCCATTACTGCAGTGTGGTATTTTGTGATTCAGAGATAACTAACAATGAGAAA
>NC_056737.1:1657868936-1657876436 GCF_019279795.1 Protopterus annectens | reverse complement strand
TAGATGCTCACTGAACAGCTGCTGCTTTTATTTGTTAGGATAGAACCTATACTAAGGACAACCAGTATGGAAGACTGACAAGCACAGATGCTTTTGCAATTAAGATGCTTTCTTTCTCTTTGCCACATTTGCTTTGTATAGTTTAATGGGACAAGAGAAAGCAAAGTAGATGTAGGTTTACATACCACACTACTTTCATGTACCTGTTAAACTGTGTACTCTGGTTAAACAAGCATGTTTAAAGCAGCACATTTAAGTTATCTTACAGAGATGCCTCTGTGCCTCATACCAGGCAATATCATGTACTGCAGAAAGTTTAATTATAGAGTGACCTCTTTAATTGGCTATCATTTCTTATGAAGGTGGCTCTATGTCTTTGGATAAGACTCTATATGCCAATAAAAAGATCACCATATGCTAAACACCCTGAAATTAGAGCTACATGCAGTCTTTACAAACAGACTAGTATTTTCTGTTCCAGATTCCATGACCCTACTGTTTCATTTATAAATTGCTCCTGAGGAACACCCCTAAAGGACCATTGTGATATCATAAAGAGTTTGGCAGTAAAAGCTAATTGTAAGGTTGTCTTCTTTGTTTACTCTGTTTAGTCAGTGATAACCGGGATGGAGCCGGCTCATTGCAAACCAGTCTTCAAGTTATCATAAAACTCTCGGACCATGTCAAAACATTCCGTAGCTTGTTATCTCCTCCTTGATCAGCTGACTTAATTTACATGTGTAATATCCTTTCTATAAACCATTTTTGCAGGACACCAAGCCTTTCAGGGGATGGTGCGTCACCCACACACCACCTGCTGCTGAAATATATAACTGATGTCTCAGCTGGGGAGGCGACCCTGACAGGCTGGCTCATAAGCATGGTAGACAGTGGTGCTACTGCTACATGGGGGGCTGACAGTCTTTGGTGGAGTGACAGCCACAAGTCTAGATGCTGATGCTGTATATGAATGTAAGACAAAAGGAGAGAATGAACATAAAAACAAACTAAAAGTATGGAAAACAAAGGATAGCAACAACATGGTGGGATAGAGAAAAGCACACATACAATGGAAAAAAATGTAGCAGATGTGTATTATTTGCTTGTAACCCAGTGGTTACTATACTCAAAACAACAACAACAAACACTCTCCCCTCATTAGCAATGGTGGTTCAGTACAGAACCCATGGTGGGAAGCAATACCCATTTAAATCAGCATAAATACCCTGAAAGGCAATGCCTTAACCTGTTGAGCTACTTTGATATTCCTGGTGCACCCAACAGTCAAACAGCCACTAAGCATCAAACACACATACTGCTACTTTTGAACCATTTTATTTATTTAATTATTGACACTTGTTTACTTAGAAACTCTCAATGAGCAGTGGCCTTTTTAAACAGAGGCCGAGTGAAAGGAGTTCATTTATACAAGCATCATGAACATAATTTGCTTTGCTTCATCATTTACAGTCAGTTTCATTTATGAGCAGCAGTTCCCTTACTAAGACATCCTTAACATCAGTTACATCATTTACAAACATTTTCCATTAAAAGTAGCAGCTGCATGGATTGTATATGAATATATAATGTTTTAAATACAGGAAGGTATATGCAGTGCAATATCATCAATATGTTTTGATTGTCAAGTTTTACATAAGAATATTTGTTATTATAAAGACCCGTTCAAAATCTAGGCTGTAGGAAGATAAGTTAAAAAGTTATAGCAGCCCAAAGAGAGGAATGCAGGGAGAAGTAGGGAAGGTAAAGTAGTTGAGATGACAGAGGAAGGTATATTTGTGATAATGGTACATTACGTTTTGTGCACCAGAGAGTTATGGCACAAATTCATTTAGCTATATTAGTACCTGTTTAAGCAGGGATCGTGCAGGTATGAGCCATTTAACTATCGGGTAGTACTTCATTTGGCATTTAAAGTCTTTCAGGTTGCAGAGTTTTAAGTGGAGTGGGATGGTATCCCAGCTATTAGCAATGCAGTGTGAATACAGGGAGAATGTTGCATTTTTGTTAGGTAATGTAAGATTGAATGATGGAGTGAAGAGATGGACATTTTTCAGGATTTTGCAGTAATTTGAAAGCTGTAATTAATTGTGAATACAGTAGAAAAGGGATAGATAGGAACTGCCTTATAAATAAGCAGTAGTAGAAGTTAATGGCTTTAGCAATGGGATCCAGCAGAGGAGGATTACAACAGAGTTTATTTAGGTCATTAAGTAAATGAAGAAGGTTTACGTTTGAGATGTCCCTAAACACAAACGTATTTGAAGGAGATATGCAACCAGTTTTAAAGGAAAAGATTGCAGATTTATTCTCTGATTTACCACGGCAGTATAATCCATAAGGAGGTGTGAAGGAGAAGATCAAGGGTATTTGTGCTTCTAGTAAGACAGTTAACTATTTGTAAAAGGGAGCTAACGTTCATAACATCAACGAAGATCTGGATATGCCATTCATTGGCAATGTATGTCAGCCAGCTTACTGATGGATAGGTGAAATCCCACAGGATAAAAGTGTTGGGTTTAATACAGCTTTCAGCTAAGGGCTAAGAGTAGCTATCTAGCAAAGAAGGGGGCATGGAGAGTGATATATTGTGAGCTGTGGTGTGGTGATTATTCTTGTTTAGGATGATTTGGACATCTAGGGGTTAATAGTTAGTGTCTGAAATAAATACATCATGAGGTGAGGATATCCATGACAATACCGATGCTGTCTTAGAACTGTCAGTAGGTCCGAAGAAATGACATGCACTCAACACAAGAATAGAAGGAGTGATTTCTTTGTATTGAATCCATGACTTTGTAACTAAAAATACATGAATGTGTTCAAGCTACAAGTCAGATTCAAGCTCAAGAGTATTTTTTTTTTGTTTGTTTTTTTAAGATATCTAGCAATGAGCAGATCTACATTAATTTGTTCCAAGTTAAAATCTGCAGGACTGGAATGTCCAACAGACAGACTCTGAAGCAGTAAAGGCTTTATCAAATGCAAAAGCCTTCATGTGAGATGTGCAGGCCATACCCTGACACAAAAGGAAAGGTTTTCATTTACCTCATCCCAAGCTGCCACATACTGGATTTCCCTAGGATGATACCAAGTACCTAGTCAATTATTAAAGCCACATTTTGTATTTGAATCTTGGCATCATTCCAGGTGTTGACAAAGTGCCTATCAAGACCAGAGTCTTTCCTTCTTCAGACATATGCATAGTAAGGTCAGTCATAACCTTCTGCATGTCTGAGACAGAGTCTCTAAGATCATTCAACCCACATGGCCACTATTAGGTCATAATCATTTTTGTCAGGATGACGGGATCTAAGAGCCCTTGTTATGACGTTTGTCATTCTACTTGTATCTAGCCTGATAAGGGTGGTGTCTGTATGCCTAACAATAGAGTCATTTATTACTAAAATATTGCTATGGTTATGTGTAGACTCAGTGGGACTTAAGGCTTGGAGTCTGCAACCCTATTCATGTGCGGGGTGAAGGTGGCTGTGATGCTGTGTGTACAAATGTTTAAAATTTCATATTCTTTATCGTGGAAGGTTTAGAAAGAATACTTAACAACCTCAGCATAACTTGGTTTTGTGAAGGTGCTCTGTACTCTGTGTATATGTGTGTTGCACTTACTATTTGTGCTCTGAGGTGAGAAGATAGCCTGCAAGTTCAGTTAATAGTTCTACCTCTCACATACTAAGTCAACGGAGGTAACAAGCATGAGTTTTATGTAAAAGACTGGTAGGAATAGTACACATTTTTTTTAAAACAATACAAATTCTAGTCTTTCTTTATAAATAAGACTGAATGAAAAGTAGCCAGGCCCTGATTTCACATAAACTTACATGAGCATCAATTAATGAGAATAAGGGCGCTGGGGGATGAGGAAATGAGTAAGGATGTATATCCTATATGTGGAAACATGTATGAGAAAAATGCATAACAGTACACTTTGAAAAGTCTTCCACCCCTGGAAATTAACACATTCATAATATAGCCCTAAAAATAGACCCAATGGTCAGGAATCTGAGAATACATGCTGACAGTAACCCGACCTTTGACCACTAGATGTCTATGGTGGTAAGAAAATCATTCTACATTGCACATCTTATAAGTAAGGGCATGGCATCCTGGTTCAAGGAGGTCATTGTCCAACTGTAGTCTGCTCTTATCAGACCAGTCATCGAGTGCAATACACCATTTAGCATGTGCTTGACTAGGTACTCACAATAGCTGAGAGACAACAGAGCTTCACTGAAGAAAGAATATGGTGATTAAACAAATCCTATACAGATTGTCTCAATGCCCTGTCCTTATAACCAGCCTCCTACAGTCTGCCGCTTAATGATCTAGCCTAGCCTGCAAACCATCCTCTGATCCTACACTGATGGATTTGTTGTACATCCTCAAAGCAAATAGCATCAGAAATACACATTCTAAGGACCATAACCTTGTCAGTACATAAACAGGACATTTTGGTGTGTCAGATGTGTGTCTCAGTAATTACCCCTTCTTTGGAACAGGTTTATAATTCATTTGAAGTAAAGTTCATCCCTAATGCTATTCAAATCTAACTTGGATGAAAGGAAGGGAACTCACATATTTTATCCCTAGCTTGGCACCTATGTCTCTAAAGGACAGGGTCAGCCTGTAAATGCTTGATGTGTACAAGCCTATTTCATAGCTATACAGTTCCTTGGATTATTGACACTTCAGCAATATTTTGATAAATCTGAGGTATGCTTGGCTAGGCTTAAATTGTTTTTTCGACCATTAGTCTAGTAGCCACCTATAACTCTATGAACCTACCTCACCAGACAACTGCATAGAAAGTGGAGGAAAGGGCAATCTTTTATCAAATTTAAGCTTCTTAAGTAAAAGAAAAACAACTTGCATGCCATTTATGGTGCAGTTATAGCTAATGTGTTGAGCTAAGTTAAAGTATCATAATAAGATAATATAGAAAATGCATCACTGACTATCATTAGCAGTACCGTTTTTTTTTTCTTTTTTTGTTGTTGGGGGAGATTGGAGGACACAGCACCTAGCCATCCAGTGCTTAGGCTGAACATCTGAATAAGTTGTCAGAAATCAGTAGGATAATTTATACTTCCATAGGTGTGATTTTTCCATAGGAGGAGGTATTATACAGCTAACTTTGAGATATCTGCCAATTGTCCTTGCCTGCATTCAAGCTAAAGGCAGGTTTTGTGATGAAGAAAATAACCAGTTCAAGTTCAAACCATTATTATTCCAATTTGGAATGTTGGATTTAAACAGAGGCAGTCTAATATAAATGCTTTGGTTGTAATCACAAATGAAATTCTTTAAAATGTGGATAAACATCTTCAGAGTATTACCATCTCTGTCAGTCTCACTAAAAGATTAGAGCATATGTTTTACAGCTCTACATTTGAGAGATATGTCAAGGGTACCTGTATGGATCACAAACTATGAATTCAGGTGAAATGGATGAGTCAAGTTTGTAGTCCTGATTTCACATTTCCAAAGATAATAACTACATGATTATCAGAATACTGTCCTTCAACAACTGCTCTTTATAAGGGGGATATTAATTGCAATCTTTGGTAGAGCAGAAATGAAAACCTAAAGAAGGGCTGATTGTGCATATCTGAGGTTATGGTATCTTAGCAGTATTTTTCCCCACAGTGAGGTATAGTGATCTCAGAGTTACTATATATAAGTATAAGGGAAGTAGGGAGCATATCTCTCAATATTATGAAAGTACTCAGGAGGGGGTAAGTACATTCAAAAATATGCTTTAAAGGTGAGTTCTGGAATTTGCTTTTATGAACAACAGGTTCATTTCAAAGTGCAGAGACTTTCAGAACTGTTTTTTAATGTCTAAGTACTGTCAAGTTTGAGTTTTCAATTTATAGTGGCTGTTGGGGCAGGGTCTCACTCTTCTGAAAGGAAGTCATTATTTTGTTTCTTGATTAGTCTGTACCCTGTAGAATTTTTAACTGACTTCATACTGACTGGTTCCATATGCTTATAATGAAAGTCTACAGAATTCAATCCCTGATATACCTAATATCACATTCAAACACTTCCTGAAGTAATGTATTCCAGCAACCTAATTTTTAACTATTACAAAAAGATGGATTTCACTTCTGACCTATGCACAGAATTCAGTACCATAAAACTCTGACTGTACACTGTCACATAATCTGATAAAACCAGCGGTAAGGAACTGTACGCTGTCACATAATATGATAAAACTAGTGGTAAGGAACTGTACACTGTCACATAATCTGATAAAACTAGTGGTAAGGAGCTGTACACTATCACATAATCTGATAAAACCAGCGGTAAGGAACTGTACACTGTCACATAATCTGATAAAACCAGTGGTGAGGAACTGTACGCTGTCACATAATCTGATAAAACCAGCGGTAAGGAACTGTATGCTGTCACATAATCTGATAAAACTAGTGGTAAGGAGCTGTACACTGTCACATAATCTGATAAAACCAGCGGTAAGGAACTGTACGCTGTCACATAATCTGATAAAACCAGTGGTAAGGAACTGTACGCTGTCACATAATCTGATAAAACCAGCGGTAAGGAACTGTATGCTGTCACATAATCTGATAAAACCAGCGGTAAGGAACTGTACGCTGTCACATAATCTGATAAAACTAGCGGTAAGGAACTGTACGCTGTCACATAATCTGATAAAACCAGCGGTAAGGAACTGTACACTGTCACATAATCTGATAAAACCAGCGGTAAGGAACTGTACGCTGTCACATAATCTGATAAAACCAGCGGTAAGGAACTGTACGCTGTCACATAATCTGATAAAACCAGCGGTAAGGAACTGTACGCTGTCACATAATCTGATAAAACCAGCGGTAAGGAACTGTATGCTGTCACATAATCTGATAAAACCAGCAGTAAAGAACTGTACACTGTCACATAATCTGATAAAACCAGCGGTAAGGAACATTTACTTGTCACTATTTGATTTTGCTTCAACTCAAAAGATTTCTTGTCAATGAAAATGAAAGGATTATTTGCTTATCAAACCTTTTTATTTACTTTTAAAACTGGGTATGAGAACTACATAAATGTCAAGCCACCCCACATCATACTTTTCAAATGTCCAGATTTTTGCAGAATGTCCAGATTTTTGCCTCATATTTTTGGTCTGTTTCTCATAAAATTGTGGTTTTCTGACACATTATTAGTAAATCATTGAGGGTTGAAGTCAGAAAATAATGGCAGACATTTGAGTTTCAAGGTTCATACCCTTCAGGAAAATTCACGCTAATGCAAAATCTGTTACTCTTATCAATTTTCTAAGTTTGCAAGAGCATTATATAAAAAGTGTCCCTATTTTTAGCCATTTGTCCCCCTTTATTTATGGCTTTGTCCAGATTTTTTTCCTCTAAGATGTTGAGAGGTATGATTCTCCCACTGAATAGCACAGTACTGGATTGCTGCAGGCAGTAGACACACACA